>NC_039273.1:18577075-18658299 GCF_003368295.1 Carassius auratus | reverse complement strand
TTTAATCTCATAGATGTAACAGTAAATCTGTTCAGCTCACAGATCAATACTAAGCTGTAATGCAAGCAGAACTTTCACAAATGCTTATGAGTCATTTAAGGATTTGATAACACTGTAAAATAATGTCTAATTTGTTAACATTAGCAAATTCATTGATAACACTTTATAATAACTGCACTCATTAGTAAATAGTCAGTTCATGCTTTATAAAGCCTTGTCCCAATATTAATAGTCAGTAGTAAGCAGTTTATAAATACAGCTATAAATAGCTTGTCCTTGGTTTATAAGCACATTTATTAAAAAGGAGAGTAAAGGGTCAGTTATCTTCCTATGAAAAATAAAAGATAAAAATAAACAAACAACAACAACACAGATTGATACAGAACTCAGAAATTTTATTGTGGATTTATGATAAAATCAGCCTGTAAATGAATTCATACTCCTCCTCATACTACTCCATACTCCTTTTCAACATTGATGCCAATATACTGAGATGTTAAATTGTGAATGGGTTTAGGATAGCTTAAATGGTGTTGCCATAGAGATTTATTAAAGTAACATAAAAAATACAATAGTTATTTTACTATATCTTTACAATTTTTCATTCTAACTCTTCATAATTTTTTATATAAGTAGAAGTCCTCATTTGAAGGAAGCACAGTAAGTTTCATAGCTTTATCATTTTCAAGAGCCAGCATAAAATTAAAACTATCATAACTTATAAATCAAGCTTGCAATTCTTAGTACCTATAATGGCCACCAGAGGGAGCTATAGGATTACTTTTAAATAATTATTGGAGAAACGAGTATGATTTAAATAATTTATAGAAATCTTTCAAATAAAATAATATGTATTTTAGGAATTTTACTGATAAAATGACCCTCACTTAATTAGAATAACAAGCTGAAGTATTGTGAACTGTATATTAAGAATAATTCTTAATAGGCTTTATGGACAGATACGTTTTAAGTGACTCTTGAAGGTTCAGCACCACATCCTCTTTTACCACTGTTTAAAGAATTAATCTTACAGAACAGGTGTGAATGAATTTTGGATAGCTTGAATGGTTTTGTCGTGGTGATTTTTTGAAATAATAGTAAAAAAGGAACCAGTAAAAAAAAGTGCAGCTTCTAAACACTTCAAAAAAATGTACACATAGAAGACAAGTCATTCTGAGGAAATATGCATAGTTTCATGACTATACAACATTATATGGATGACAGAAAATTAAAAAACATACATCTGATGTCACTCTGTCCCTCTGTCACTGTGTGTGTGTGTGTGTGTGTGTTTTAAGTGAATTAGGTGTGAAACTATCAGTGAGCATTTAGTCTCCAGCGCCAACATTTTACAGAACTGCCACTTTCCTGGAGTCTCAGAATTACAATGTGTCAGGTTCTGAGAGATCTAAGATTCCAAAAAAATATTTAATTAGAATACCATGAAGTATTGTGAAATACTATATATTAAGACTTTATATATAGGCTTAATGAACAGATTAGACTGACTCGTGAAGGACCAGCACCACCTCCTCTTGTTTGATGGTTTGAGGAATATATCTTCCAGAATCCGGGATTAAGATTTAGGAGCTCATTTTTATTCCACCTCCTTTCCTGAAAGTCTGTCTTGCAGAATTGACTAAAAATTAATCTTCACATTAATTCCTAATTCTTTTGCAATTCTTTTGTCAGTTCTTCTTGACCTGTTTTTCTCTTCCAGCTTTCCTGGACTATTGTATAGCACTCATAAATGATTAAATAAAAAATAATGGTAGTTATTAAGATTGATATGGTTTGGAATTGGTAAAATGTGCTTGGAAAAAAATCACAATAAAACAATGTTTTAATGTTTAAGTTTGGAATATTAACTGACATGAATGAATGCTATATAAATATTGTTCATGTTAACATAATGTTTATAAATGAAATCTTATTGTAAAGTGTTACTAAAGTTATATATATATATATATATTGTTCTGTGAATGTGATTTTAAAGTCTAGATGATTCGGATTAACCCTTTAACTGCCATATCAAGTTCAAGTTCAAGTTCAAGTTCAATTTATTTGTATAGCGCATTTACAACAGCCTCCTGGCTGACCAAAGTGCTTTAACATAAGAGCAAGAATATTACACATACATAAAAATAGACCAGACAAAAAATTTAAAACCACCCATTTCAAAATGTAGCATAACACAGTAGTCAGTACACTAAGGAAAATAAAAAAGTTTTTAGCAAAGATTTAAAAATAGACAAGGAAGGGGCCAGTCTGATCTCTAAAGGCAGGGTATTCCAGAGTCGTGGCCCAGCCACTGCAAATGCACGCTCCCCTCTACGCTCCCCTCTATCCTTTAAAACCTCACTGCCAGAGGGATATTGTGAATGCATGTGCCCGCTGGGCACAGTTTACCTGATGCCACCGGGGTGGTGATGGCATTGGTGGCTTGAGCCCGCCATCGCTGCTTGCAGCTATATTTTTTTTTATTTTTTATTAAACCTTCCGGGGGTTTTTAGGGGCCTTAACATGGTCAAAAACTCTTGAAAATTGGCACACACATTGGAATCTGCGGCCATCAGGACGCTGCAGAGGCTGGGACCCGGGCGTGGCACAGGAACTCTACAGCGCCCCCTGGAACACCTTCAGAAATCTTGAACCATAGCTCACACACACTTGCATGTATTTATATGAAACTCGGTACACTTATAGATCTCATTGAGCTGAACAACTTTCACACTTTATGTCATAGGCTCCGCCCAACAGGAAGTCAGCTATTCAGGGCTGTTTAAAAAAAGCATGCTCTGGAATTTGAAATACTCCTCTGAGGTTTTCAACCCGTTCGCCATGAAACTTGGTGAACATGATCTCAAGACATTGGGGATGAAAAATTGCGAGGGGATTTTTGATATCTCGAACGGTTTGCCCGTGGCGAGGCGTGGAAATTATGGCGAGAAATGAGAAACAGGAAATGTCTAATAACATCCACATACATTTCCTGAATTTGATCAAACTTCATTGGTTTGTTCATTGTATGATACCGATCGTATATATGTGACTATTAAGAGTCAACGTTATAGCGCCACCAACTGGCAGCAGGAAGTGAGTCATTTTCAAAATGCTTTTAATTCAGCGTCTTATTTTTACTCGATTTGCTTCAAACTTCATCAGAATAATGACAAAACACGGCCGATGTAAATCTGTTGTGGGGATATTGATATCTAATATAGTGTTGCCATGGCAACGTGTCAAACTTGAATGTTCTGTTATGATGAGTTTGAGGCAGACAACAAGCTCAGATTTACATGAAACTCAAAACACATATCAGTATTAGTGATAGCTAGACAATGGCAAAAGCTTTTAAAAGGGCGTGAAGGAGGCATGCTATAGCGCCACCTTTTGTCAAAAGTGGGGGGGTTAGTTTTAGCTACAGACACCAAACTTGGTACATAAATTGTTCTTATCAAGACGGACAACTTTCTAATTCACAGTCATCAGCTACGACCAACAGGAAGTCGGCTATTTTGATTTGAATATTTAAATTGAGCTCTGATTTAATGCATACTCCTCAGAGGAAATGTTCACTATACTCACCAAACTTTGTCTACATGTTGAAAAAACACTGAGGAACTTAAATTGCGAACGGATTTTGATTAGCTTGAACGGTTTGGTCGTGGTGATTTTTTGAAATGACAGTAAAAAGTGAATCATTAATTGTCTTGTATTTTTAAATTGCAGCTTCCAAACACTTTAAAAAAAAAATTCATACAGAGATCAAATCATTCTGAGGACATATGCATAGTTTCATGACTTTACAACACTGTATGATTAAAAGAAAATTAAAAACTGTCAGACATCTCAACTCACTCTGTCCCTCTGTTTGAGGAATGTATGTGTGCTGACTGAGTGTGTGTGTGTGTGTGTGTGTCTGTGAGTGGGGGATGGGCATGAGCTGAGTGGCAGACACAATGAGAGAGAGAAAGAGAGAGAGAGAGAGAGAGAGAGAGAGAGAGAGAGACTTAATCATCTCACCAGAAAAAAAAGTATTTTAAATTGTTATTTTTTGTTGCTGTTGCTAACATTGCTGTTTTCATTAAAACTTAAGAAATATCTTAGGCCTTATCCTTTTCTGACAGTTTCAGGAATTAAAAACAAAATTCTAAAAATACTTATTTGTGCTGCAAATAATAATTTCAGCTCATTTGATACTGACCTATTCCATCCTGTGACATGACATGTATCTACATTTTAAAAATCTCATGGATGTAACAGTAAAACTGTTCAGCTCACGGATCAAGACTAAGCTGTAATGCAAGCAGAACTTTCACAAATGCTTATAAGTCATTTATGGATTTAATAACAATGTAAAATAATGTCTAATTTGTTAACATTAGTAAATGCATTGGTAACACTTTATAATAACTGCACTCATTAGTAAATAGTCAGTTCATGCTTTATAAAGTCTTGTCCCAACATTAATAGTCATTAGTAAGGAGCTTATAAATACAGCTATAAATAGCTTGTTCTTGGTTTATAAGCACATTTATTAAAAAGGAGAGTAAAGGCTCAGTTATCTTCCTATGAAAAATAAAAAAATAAAAATAACAGACAACAACACTGATTGATACAGAACTCAGAAATGTTATTGTGGATTTATGATAAAATCACCCTGTAAATGAATTCATACTCCTCCAAGAAGACACAAGTAGTTCACACCAAACTTTTTCAGCATGATGCCAATATACTGAAGATGTTAAATTGTGAATGGGTTTAGGATACCTTAAATGTTGTGGCCATTGCGATTTATTAAAGTAACATAAAACAATACAATAGTTATTTTACTATATCTTAAAAATTTTTCATTCAAACTCTTCATAATTTTTTATATACGTAGAAGTCATCATTTGAAGGAAGCACAGTAAGTTTCATAGCTTTATTATGTTCAGGAGCCAGCATAAAATTAAAACTATCATAACTTATAAATCAAGCTTGCAATTCTTAGTACCAATAATGGCCACCAGATGGAGATATAGGATTACTTTTAAATAATTATTGTAGAAACGAGAATGATTTATATCATTTATAGAAATCTTTCAAAGAAAATATGTATTTTATGTATTTTACTGATAAAATGACCCTCACTTAATTAGAATAACAAGCTGAAGTATTGTGAAATACTGTATATTAAGAATAATTCATTTTAGGCTTTATGGACAGATACGTTTTGAGTGACTCTTGAAGGATCAGCACCACATCCTCTTTTACCACTGTTTAAAGAATTTATCTTACAGAACAGTTGCGAATGAATTTGGATAGCTTGAATGGTTTTGTCATGATGATTTTTTGAAATAACAGTAAAAAAGGAACCAGTAAATGTCTTTTATTCTTTTAAAGTGCAGCTTCTAAACACTTCAAAAAAGGTACACATAGAAGAAGGAAATATGCATAGTTTCATGACTATACAACACTATATGGATGATAGAAAATTTAAAAACTATCATACATCTGATGTCACTCTGTCCCTCTGTCACTGTGGGTAATGTGTGTGTGTGTCTGTGTTAGGTGTGTGTGCTGAGTTTGTGTGAATGTGTGGAGGAGGGGGATGGGCTAGGTGTCAGAGAGAGAGAGAGAGAGAGAGAGAGAGAGAGAAAGAGAGAGGGAGGGAGACTTAATCATCTCTTTAATCACCAGAATTATAGGTCAATAAAATTATTACAAAACACTAATAAATTATTAAGAGAGAGAGAGAGAGAGAGAGAGAGACAGGGAGAAACATCTCAGAGTTAACATCTCTTTAATCACCAGCAGAAAAAAAATCAGTAATTTTGTGTTGTTGTTTTTTTTTTTTTTTTTTTCATCATTACAGCTTAAAGTTGTAGTAGGTAACTTTTGACACTCTAGCGGTTAATAAACAGAACTGCTTGCGTCTTGCGGAAGAACATTGTAGCCGGAACTACTTCTCTCTGTTTATGTCTATGAAGAATCACAAAGGTACTTGGGTTACTTCACTGAAGCAATCTAAAATAGTCAGAATATAAACACTTATTATAGGTGTACTCTAGTGATTCAGGACAGGCTGAAAACACGGTTTGGAAAATGGATTCATGGTGTACTCACTTATTATGTACATTTTGTAAATCTTGAACACAAAAAAAAGTTATGGACCGTAGCTCTGATTGGTTGTTTCTTAACGGGAGCGGTGCATTTCTGCAAATGGCAATAGGACCACTGGGAGGAGCCAGAGAAGCTTGATTTTTTTTCACAAATTATCCATCTCATATACTACTGTCAGAACATAATGACAGGTTAACAAATATGTAAAAAAATATTTTTTTATAAAAGTTACCTACTGCAGCTTTAAGAAATATCTTAGGCCTCATCATTTTCTGTCAGTTTTAGGGACAAAAAAACTAGTACAAGTTGATTTGTAATCCTAAACCAGTTAATTTAATTAATTTACATAACACCTTAACTGGAAAAGAATTAAGAATTAAAGTGAAGAATTAGGTGTGAAACTATCAGGGAGCATTTAGTCTGCAGCGCCAACAATTTACAGAACTGCCACTTTCCTGGAGTCTCAGAATTGCAATGTGTCAGGTTCTGAGAGATCTAAGATTCCAAAAAATGATTGAATTAGAATACCATGGAGTATTGTGAAATACTATATATTAAGACTTTATATATATAGGCTTAATGAACAGATTAGAGTGACTCGTTAAGGACCAGCACCACCTCCTCTTGTCCGATGGTTTGAGGAATATATCTTCCAAAATCTGGGTTTAAGATTTAGGAGCTCATTTTTTAATCTTGCAGAATTTACTAAAAATGTATCTTCACATTAATTCCTAATTATTTTGCTATTGCAGTTCTTCTCGACCCGTTTTTTCTTCTTCTCCTTTTCTGACCTCATGACCCAGTCAGCATTTTTTGTACAATGGTCAAGTCTTAACTTATCCATTTCTGTATTGCATTTGTGCTTGATATTTCTCATGGGGATTTCATAATTTTCAACTTTTCAGTTTGATATAAAACTCTTTTTTAGCGCATTTCATCTGTAAAAGAAAACATGCCTAATAATTCTGCACACATGAATATAAGGAGTTTTTCTCTTCCAGCTTTCCTGGACTATTGTATAGCACTCATAAATGATTAAATAAAAAATAATGGTAGTTATTAAGATTGATATGGTTTGGAATTGGTAAAATGTACTTGGAAAAAAATCACAATAAAACAATGTTTTAATGTTTAAGTTTGGAATATTAACTGACATGAATGAATGCTATATAAATATTGTTCATGTTAACATAATGTTTATAAATGAAATCTTATTGTAAAGTGTTACTAAAAAAATATTAATATATTGTTCTGTGAATGTGATTTTAAAGTCTAGATGATTCGGATTAACCCTTTAACTGCCATATCCTTTAAAACCTCACTGCCAGAGGGATATTGTGAATGCATGTGCCCGCTGGGCACAGTTTACCTGATGCCACCGGGGTGGCGATGGCATTGGTGGCTTGAGCCCGCCATCGCTGCTTGCAGCTATATTTCTTCTTCTTCTTCTTCTCCCGAATGAATCGCATTTTTGAGGGCTTTAACATGCTCAAAAAGTCATGAAACTTTGCACACGCGTCAAACCTGGTGAAAATTTTCGTCTGATATAGGATTCAGAAGAGGGTGTGGCAAAATGGCTCGACAGCGCCACCTATACCAAGAAAATCAACAGCCTTCCAGCTATGTTTCACGTACATGCACGAAAATTGGCACACATATGTAACACACCAATACCTACAAAAAAGACTCTTGGAGCGAAATTCTAAACCCAACAGGAAGTCGGTTATTTTTAATATTATGAGCATATTTTGTGTAATTTTGGTCATTTCCATGTGTTGTATTTTAACGAACTCCTCCTAGAGAGTTCTTCAAATCAACACCAAATTTGGTATGCCTAATCTAAAGGCCTTTGCGATGTTAAATTGCGAAGATCTTGAGTTTTTACGCTGTGACGAACTACTCCTAGAAATGTTTTGACATCAATGTCTTTTTTGTGGTCAGTCTAATCTAAAGGCCTGTGCGATGTTCAGTTGTGAAGATCTTGAGTTTTCGTTAAAAGGCGTGTCCACGGCACCATGGCGAAGTTCGATGTCTCGCCATGTGAATAAAAGATGTTATAATTCAGGCATAAAATGTCCGTTCTTCCCCAAACTTCACATGTGTGATAAGAGTCCTAACCTGAACAGATCTGAAGGCCATTATTCCAACGGGTGTGGCAAAATGGCTCAATAGCGCCACCTATACACATTCAACGGAGTGTGCCTCGAGCTATGTTCCACGTTCCAATTAGGAAGTCGGTTATTTAGAATTTTCTCTGCAAAATTGGCATTGTGCTTGCCATTTTCAGGGGTTGTACTTTAACGAACTCCTCCTAGAGATTTATTCAGATCAACAGGAAACTTGGTCAGTTAAATCTAAAGGCCTTTACGATGTTAAATTGCGAAGATCTTGAGGTTTCGTTAAAGGGCGTGTCCATGGCGGCCTGTCAAATTTCGATGTTTCGCCATGAAAAAGGAAGTTGCTGTAACTCAGACATACAATGTCCAATCTGCCCCAAACTTCACATGTTAGATAAGACTTATGCCCTTAACCGATCTACATGCCCATATTCAGTTATAGTAATAGCGCCACCTGCTGGCAACAGGAAGTGACATGTTTTACGCTGCGACAAACTACTCCTAGAAATAGTATGACATTAATGTTTTTTTTGTGGTCAGTCTAATCTGAAGGCCTGTGCAATGCTAAATTATGGAGATCTTGTTTTTTTTTTTAAAGGGCGTGTCCATGGTGCCATGACAAAATTTGTTGTCTCGCCACAGTAAAGGAAGTTGTTGTAACTCAGGCATAAAATGTTCGATCTTCCCCAAACTTCACATGTTCGATAAGAGTCCTGCCCTGAACACAACTGAAGGCCAATATTCCATTATAATGATAGCGCCACCTGCTGGCAACAGGAAGATTGGCACATATATGGAATAACTTTGATATATTCCACTTATATTTATGAGTTTAAATGCATATTTCTCACCGCTCACCTATTTACTAAAGCCACTCGCTGCCGGTGAGCCTGGGTGCGAGGGTCCGTTCATCGCTGCTTGCAGCTTTAATTTCTTTTAGAGTTTCTGTTTTGGGGTGTTTTTTTTTTTGCAGTCTAGTATTGTGTAATCGGTTTATTGCACCGTTAATAGATGATTTTGAGTGGTTGGGAGATGTGAAAGCGCACGACTCTCTGTAATGTATTTACTGTAGTATATATATACACTAGGGCTGAAACAATTACTCGACATTATCGACAACGTCGACGATAAAAATAAAATTGTCGGCAAATGTTTTTGAGTAACGTTAGTGGTTTGATCTCGTATCTGCCTAACTTGAAAGCCTGCAATAATGCAGTTTGACCAGTGTGGCGCTGTAGCGCAGGATTGTAATACACTCTCCTGATTCAATTCAAAAGAAGAAGATAGCATTTCAGTTTGAGGCAAACCGATCTGATCCGAACCCAGGGGGCAAGGAACTTGACCAGAAGTTGAAGTCGGGTGGGGGCTGCCATCTTTTAGCAGAACTTCACTTGCGTTAGCATTCCCATTGACTCCCATTCATTTTGGCGTCACTTTGACAGCAAATAACTTTACATCTGAGGCGTTTAAAGACTCCGTTTGTCCATTATTTATTTCTAAAGATACACGACAATGTATAAAGGGCTCCATTACCTTCTATGTTACATTATGGCCCCGTATAAACAGTTTTTGTAAAAAATAGGCTAACGATTGCGTCATAACCACTCGTCTCTCTGTCGCATTACCGTACAGACAGGAGGAGAAGCTCGCAGGCAATTAACTTAATATGGCGTACTGGCGTTACATTTTAAAATACTATACAAAATAATTAATCAGAATACTTACTCCTGCTCACTCACGACAAAGAACTCCCCGCTCAAGCTGCCATCTCTGCAAGATTAACGATGGCAGTTTGCACGCACAGCCACTTAGAAGATTTACATCTGTCAGACAGGTTGCTGACGTCGTCAAGCTTCGTTTGAGGCTGCGCATCAGAAACGGAAGTGCTAAAAAACGCTAAAAATGGGCTTCACTTGTCTCAGTTGAGTTCCAATGGGGTCGCTGTGTCCATTTCTTTTACTGTCTATGTCCGAACCGAACCTTGGATGAATATGTAAATATATACTGCACGCCTTCCTCTAAATAACTGCATAAACACAACAAAAAACTGACCGCGATGTAAAAGCAGCTCTTAAGAACACAGCGATGTGGATGTTTGCACGAACTCTGAGGTTCTCCAGGCACTCCAGTAAAGAAAAGTCGAGTCACGTTTATTTATATAACAGTCCTTTATGCAATCGATAGCTTTTCAATATTAAACATGAAAATACAGAGTCAGTGTCGCTAGAATTAAAACTTGATTTCCTGTTATAAAGCAGCTGTCCAGTGTGGAGCTAGCTAATAATAAAATAATTTTATAAGTGGGGGAAATATTTCATTAAAGTTTTAGTTCTGCGCTAAATCAAAACAAACTGTTTTGATTACCATAACCCAATAAAGGTATTTTAAGAGAGATTGAATTTATTAATCAAATGTTTATCCAAAAACAAAATGTCCTATCACTTACCTTTACTTTATATTATACATATGGCTTACAATAAGAGATGTTAAGAGACAGAAGGATTCGTCATTCAGCTACTTCCTCATATAACTAATCAAATGGTGAATAGGAGTTTCTCTCTTATCTCATTTTGTGTGCCAAATATATTTGTATAAATGAATTGTATTAGTAATACATAATGACTTTCAAAAGTGGAAGTAATTACCTTTATTTGTTATAATATGTTTATTTTAACTAATTGCAAAAGATAAATTATCAATAATTGTCTAACCATGAGATGTCGACCGAGTTTGGAGGCCCCTGTCTTAGCACAGTGAAAGTATTTGAAGCTTTGTTTATGAACATGGCGGTGTGGTCATACAATGACTTTAAACCGGACACTACTCTGAGCTGTTCACATTATACAAATGCTCCAGATATGTAATCAGGTCCTCCCTTTTGGAATGGTAAACATGACACTATTCATCACTCACACAAATAAATCATTTAATATTTTGATAATTGAATTGGTTTTTGTGGTTCAATTTTTTTTTTGTAACACATTGCACTTCATGTGTTTACAGATTTGTGCAGAATTTGAGACATACAGAATTACCATAGGCCCATTAGAATCAACAATCTTTGCCAAACTTGTTCCGGACTGCAAAACTTACGAAGATGTTTGCATACTGAAGAAGAGTCCTTGGTTAAATAATGAAACCCTCTTGGTGCCCACTACACAGGTAAGAACAACTGCACTCAACACAACCTTGTATTAAAACATTATTATCTCACTGGCCACTGGAAATTGACAAAAAAAGACAGATATAATAAGATAAGGTTTATTAATACAATAAATACAAAATATGTGGTATTACTATAAACTGATATATTTATTTTAATGCAAGGCAGGGGTGTCCAGACCTGATCTAAGAAAGCCAGTGTTCTGTGGAGTTCAGCTCTAACATACTTGCCTGGAACTTCAGGTAAGACTTTTTTGTTTTAAAATTCCCAAGAACCTTGATTAGCTGGTTCAGGTGTGTTTAAATGGCTAGATCACCCAAAAATAAACATGTCATTACTCACCCTCATGTCTTTTCAAACCCGTAAGACCATCATTCATCTTCAGAGCACAAATTATGATATTTTTTAGGGATGCCCCGATCATGATTTGTCATGGCCGATACCGATTTTTTTACAAGCATTTAAAAAATCTTTAAGCAACAAACAAGAAGGAAGGACAGTCCACAGTCTACAGTCCAATATTGAGGAAAAGCTCAATAATGCCGCGTTTCCACCGAAATTACCCGGAACATTTTTACCAGGAACTTTTTTTCCCAGGAACTTTTTTCCCCCCAGACCTGTTGCTTTCTGCGTTTCCACCGCGGTGTAAAGTACCGGGAAGATTAGGCAAATAGACTGGTGACGTAGGTCTGCGCGCGTTTCTCAATACAAAGTACTGCTGATTTGTTTGTTTTTTTAAAGTACGCTGATTTTGGACGTGCATCCTCGGTAGTTAGTTCAGACTTTGTGCATTCGACTCGGGAGTGTGATGTCCGCGACGACGCAAGTCCGGTAAATCTATAAACAGCAGCGTACTTGATAACTTCAGTCAGCTCGTCTTGGCTACTGCAATTTTCCTATTTACAATAAAACGAAATAGGATATAAAATACCACTGCCTCCTTTGGTTTTCATTTAAGCATAATAACAGCTGCAGAAATGTACTTAGTTCAGGGATATGTGTATATGCAGCCATTACAATGAAACGAAATATTATATAAATTTGCCTTTTTTATTTTCATTTTAACATATAGATAAATTGAATACAGACCAAAGAAAACCTGTTAGATTTACCCCGCAGCTGAATTATATGTTATGTTTAACCACTAAAGACACATCAGAGCCAGCGGCACATATCAGAAGGTCTAGCCGATTTGAGGCTGCATCTCGGCGGATACATGAGGACTGAGCTCTCGCTGATCGAGTGGAGCTCACCGTCGCAGAGATCGGCGAAACACATTTTTAAATAGGCGCTGTCTTTATAAATAAACAACAGATTTGAGTTTTAAACAACTACATTCTCGCCTGAAATACTTTTAAAATTACATTTCATGACACAATAACAGTAATATTTTGAAAATGTTGATCCGAATAAATGGTGGTTGAACTCAACCAATGCTGCGTGGACTCAACCAATCAGGATGTTTAGCGCCAAAGTCCCGCCCCCGAAAGTTCCTGAACTTTAAAAAAGTACCACCTCGCCAGCAGGGACTTTCTGGGGCGCATTTTTTTACCCGGAACTTTTATTTAGTTCCTGGTTCCTGCGGTGGAAACACACCAAGTACCGGACCAAGTCCCTAGTTCCTGGGTAAAGTTCCTGCGGTGGAAACGCGGCTTAAAGCCCCTTTCCCGTAACGATACGTGACATCAAGGTGTGACGTGTAATGTACGAGTCGAAAACATTTGGCAGGTAATACTTTTACTGAATCTGGCGAACGATCTCGGTGTCACCGTGGAAAGTGAGGAAATAACTGATCTCTTCTTCATACAGTTTGCACTTTTTTTTTTTTTCAGTGAACGTTGATCTTCCTTCAAAACAGCCGCTAAAAGAGTCGCACGATAACGTGCGTCATCACTACGACACGGCATTAGATCTGGCTTTTGTTCACACAGCGCTCGTCCCGGGATTGAACCCAGCAATGTTACTAGGTCCCAGACCCAATGCTGAATGGTTCAATGCTGGAATCAATCCCGGGACGTGTTTGCCTTCACACAGAAGTAATGTAGTCGGAGCACGCGGGCGCACTTCCGGAAAAATCGGCCGGAAAAAATTCCAAAGACTGGCCGATTACCAATCGCATATTTTAAGCAAAAACCGCCCGGTTTCCGATTTATGGCCGATCAATTGGTGCATCCCTGATATTTTTATGAAAATGCGAGAGATTTCTGAACCTCCATAAAGGCTGCAATGCAACTGAAATGTTCCCAGAGTCATAGTAAGAACAGTAAAACAGTCCATGTGGCATCAATGCTTCAGCCACTCTTTTACAAAGGTACAAGAATACATTTTGTGCAAAGAAAACAAAAATAGCAACTTTATTCAACAATTCTTCCCCAAATCACATATGCCGCCATTGTGGACAGTAACAAGAGGCATGAACATTGCTTTCCTCTGCGTGTAATCAAGGCTCAGTGCATGCGTGTTCTAGGTCAGCAGCACCATGCGCATTAATTATTTACTATTATTTACTATTAATTATTATTATTATTTTTAGTTGATAATGGTGGAAGATGCGATTTGGAGAAGAATTGTAGAATAAAGTCGCTGTTTTGGTTTTGTTTGCACAAAAAAGTATTCTTGTAGCTTTGTAAAATTATGGTTGAACCACTGATGTCACATGTTTTACTAATGTCTTTACTATGTTTCTGGGTCTGGGAACATTCCAGTTCTGTTGCTTACCGTACAGGGTCCAGATGTGTGTACTATTTTCCACTGTAATGTTTGTTAGAATCCCATCTTGACTGCTTGCCTGTATTTCCCATAAGAAGATGAGTGACTGACTTTTTTTCCATGTAATTTCAGAAGAAAAAAACAACAAAGTTTAAATTTTGTTGTTTTCATCTTCAGACTAATGAAATTAAAGTATCCAATGAAGACCCTAGCAGTATGGAGTATATGGTGAGGTTTTTTTTTTCAAGGTTAATAAATGATTTGTTAAAGTTAATACACAAGAATTTGTGTTCTCCATGCTTTTAAATACTTCTAGGATACAGAGGTTGCCAGCAATCAGGAGGTGATCCAGAAGACTTGTGGGAATCTATTTGAAGCTGCATCATTGAAGACAGTCCAGCAGAAGTTGGAGTTTTAAAGGATACAGTTCTTCAGTACCTATAGCAGTTTATAGTCTGCAAAACCATGTTGCTGGGACTGATATATGGACTGATCTTGAGCTACCCTCCTGAACTCATTTGGAATACTGAAGAAGTTATTTCCAGTTATTTCCAGTTCCTGTTCCTGGAATAAGGTTTGATTGGTTGCCCATGAATGCCAATTAGAATTTTATTTGCTATTTTGTGTAATTTTGTAATGTGGTTTAAACTGTATTTTACTGTGTGTAATTATTTATTGCTTGTTTAACAAATACACTTTGATCATTTGTGACATCTTGTCTTTTGTCTCATTACAAGACAAATCACACAAAAAATGCTTTGTTGAAGGGAGGTTACTTTAAATAGAAAATATTGTGTTAAAGTAACTAGAACTAATTGTGTGGAACCACTGTCCATAATTGAAATGAGTAATTTGAAACAAACCTCCTTATGTTGATAGAGTGAAACAAAATTGGCTAGATTGTAATAAACCAAAACATGTTGAGTTAACTTAACTGGTTTAAGTTGAAGCAAAGTAAATAAATTGAGTTGGTTGGACATTACTATTTCACATAGATTCTACCTCATTCAATTGTGTTGTCACAACACAAGGAGCTTGCATAGATTCAAAAAATTCCATTAATGTTATCAAAACACAATTTGGTTGTGTGGAACCACTGTCCATAATTGACTTAGGTAAGTTTAAAGAGTAATTTTGTGTATGTTAATGGGAGAAGAATGTATATAAATTGGATAGTTACGTTTAATTACTATAAAAGTCAGGTTTATTTAAAGTAAACCTACACATTAATGGGAAAAGTAATGTAGATATATTGGATAGTTGCTTTTATTTACTATAAAACAATGTTTATATAAAATGAACTCCTTGAATTAATAGGAAAAGTCTGTAAATGTATTGGATAGTTGCTTTTAATTACTATAAAACAATGTTTATACAAAGTTAACCACATTCATTAATGAGAACAGTCTGTAGATATATTGGATAGTTGCTTTTAATTACTATAAAAGTATGTTTATTCAAAGTAAACCCATACATTAACGGGAAAAGTTATGTAGATATATTGGATAAATGCTTGTAATTACTGTCAAATATTGTTTATATAAAGTAATGACTATAAAAAATATGGCTTTGCAAGCTATTATAATGTGATCTTATTTTTTCTACAGTACAAAAACTAAATTTAATATTAATAGATTTGATAATCCCATAAAATAAAAACCTAAAGCTTTTAAAATACGGTATTTTAAGTAATGTTATGTATATTTTTGTGTGTTTTACATCCAAAAATCTGTACTTTGACGGGTAATTCTTGTGGATGTAATTGATTATGTTATGAATTTACCAAAGAATATTGTGTAAAAACAGAAGTCTTTAATTAATTGTATTATTTTAAGGTATTTCTGCAATAATTTCCAGTTTCTATGCAGATTTATTAATTTGTTTAACATTCTACAGACATTTTTTAATGAGATTTTCTTTTAATTCTTCAGCAGTGGAACTGTAAAAATACAGAAAATGTTTACAGTAAATATCTGTATTTAAAAAACAGAATTATTCTGTAGAATAACGTAAGGTTTTTTACTGTAATTTGACGGTAAGTGTTTGGCAACTTTGCTGCCAGACTTTTTACCATTTTTTTACGATTGTTTTTTTTACATACATTTACCTTAAATTTAAGGTTTCACATTAAAAAAAAAAAAACACATAGTTGTCTTAATTTTAAATATGTGATTTGTTTTTGTCTTTTTACACATAATTTCATGTAATTTCACATTCAAGCCAATTAAACAAAAGAATAATCCTGTAAAAAATATATATATAATTTCTCATTATATGAATTTAAAGATTATTGCTTTTATTTTATGGTTAATGTTTTTAATAAAAGTTTTTTTCTTTATTTTAATTACATTTACACGTAATGTTAAAAAAGCAGAAAATATCTGTAAAATAATACAGTATATTTCTGTGAAAACTTTTTTTTTTTTTTTTTACAGTGCACCTGCCAGCCAACTCCGAGATCGCCAGGTGATCAGAAGGCAACGGGCGCAGTCACAGGTACTCTGTAACAAGCAAAGCTTAGAAGCAATTCACTGTGGTAGGTCAATTCCCCTTACGTGCTCAGGACAGGACAGGGCAGGACTAGACAACATAGGAGAGGGTACATCGCAGAGAATTCGTAAGCATAGCTACTGAAATAATCTGGCAAAGAGACGGGAAAAGCAGGGCTAGAAGAAGTAGTGATAATTAGTAAAAGCGATAACAGGTGTGGAACTGATGATGAGGATAACAAGTAAAGAGTGGGAACACCTGGGGATGAGAGCGATGTGTGTTTAATGACCGATGAAGTAATCAGGGGTGAGTGTGCAAACATATGAGAGTGTGTGTGTGTGTGTGTGTGTGTGTGTGTGTGTGTGTGTGTGTGTGTGTGTGTGTGTGTGTGTGTGTGTGTGTGTGTGTGTGTGTGTGTGTGTGTGTGTGTGTGTGTGTGTGTGTGTGTGTGTGTGTGTGTGTGTGTCAGAGTGAGGCCAGAGGAGGGAGACAAAGAAAAGGAAGAACCAGGATCATGACAGTTTTATTGACAGCGTGGAATTGTAAAAGAAACACAAGCATGTTGTGGTTCACTTGAAAATGTAGGTTTGTCATTTCATTTTACTAGTGAAAGTGACCAACAGAAACTGTACTCTTGCTGCTAATTTGCTTTCAAGGAGAAAACTGCCACTTTAAAGTTTATTGATCAGTTGTTGTTCTGTGAATCTGTTATATTTTCTCTTTTAACGCTAGGGGGTTGCATAATAATATGAAAAGAAAAGTACTTTTTTATTTGCTAAACAATACAGGTCTGATTTCTGTTATACACAAGAAGCTCTGTTTGTAAATGATGATTGCAAATTTTGGTATGCTCAGTGGGGTAATTCAGTATGGTTTTACCATGGTTCTGAACATTCAGCTGGAGTAATAACACTTAAGAATAGATTGAATGGTGAAGTTGTGCAGTCTGTCAGTGACCCTGAAGTTCACTTTGTTTGTTTGTTACTCAATTGTAATAATATATCTAATATTACAGCTAATATTCATGGGTACAATAAAGAATGATAGCCTTTTGGGGGCTGTAGGGGAACACCTTTAAAGGTTGATTGGAAAAATATCCAAATGCTTATATAATAATGGGAGGGTATTTTAACATTATTCAGGACTATGCTACAGATAAATGAACATCAGGTTGATCAAATTCAATAAACATTAATCAAATATTTGTATGGATCAATTAATCTAAATAATATCTGGAGAGTTAAATACCCTGATGACATAGCTTTTACATGTGTGGTAAATATGAATGAATTTAACACCCTAGGAGGTTAATTGAGCAGTACCTCTGTGTAAATAAAGGGCATCCTCATATATCAATAGAGATATGCCATGTTATCGCATCACTGTCACTTCTGGAATCCCACTGCTCTGAGTCTGAGCTGGTATAGGTCTGTGGGAGTTTATATTACTGCTTAAGAGAGTTGGTTTCCCCAGCCATGCGGTTATATTGCCTGTTTGGAAAGAAAACGACTGCATATACATGTGAATGACAGGAGTGACGACTGCTCTTCTCTTTGTGATCAGTATAAGGGATTGGTTTACAAGATATTTGATAAGGTCCATTGGAGGCTTTGCAAGGGCGGCATGCTCTGTAACAGGGTCTAGTCTGGACATTCCTGTTTTGCTTTAGTTTTTCTTATTGTTTATTTCCTTGGTTTCTTTTGTGTGTGAACTGCTGTTTTTGTGTATTAGAAGTAGTAGTAGTAGTAGTAGTAGTTTTTGCTGTTAATTTGGAGATTGATTTTGTATTTTTATTATTTTTCTTGGTGGCCATCTGTTAATTATTGATTTTGTTGAGAATCTATTTAACTTTGTGGTCTGTGGTTTATTATATATGGTAATTATTTCTTTTGTTTCCTTTTTTTAGGAGCGGGATGATCAAGAGTGGGCAGGCTATCTGGTGTGGAGCGACAATCCCTCCCCTTGTTTTGTTTAAAGTAGGGATGCACGATAATATCGGCACAACATCGGTATCGGCCGATAAAAGCTTAAAATGACCATTATCGGTATCGGCCGATATGAATATTTCTGCCGATGAGCCAAACCGATATTCTCCAAGTGAAATAATTGACCTGTTTTTCAGATGTGAATGTCTGTCTACATTTGTAAAATAATAAATTTATGGTAGAATCAGTACAGAAGAGATACATGGATTTCTCTTCAGTAAAATTAAAGTTTAAATATATCAGTATATATTTGTAAATATATCAGTATATATTTGTATATATATCGATATCGGTATCGGCATCGGCCAAAATTATTTAGAAAATATCGGCATATCGAATATCGGCCAAAATCCAATATCGTGCATCCCTAGTTTAAAGTGTGGGTAGTAGGTTCCTCGCCATGTTATTGTGAGTGTTTGTGGGTGCTTTTGAGATTTCACTCACAGAGGGTTATTGTGGGTGGTTTTGATGCTCAATGCTTGGCCTGCCCACTTTCTGGGACACCATAGCTCAGTCAGTAGATATTTTTATTTAACATAATTGATTGATTCCTTTCTTTATTGTCGTGGCTTTGTGTTACTTGTTGTCATTTTACTGTTTGCTATCGCCATGGTCTCTGTTTTATTTATAATGTAATGAAGCTTAATTTGATACGTATCCATGCCTCATGGTTAAGGTGATTTTGTTGGAGTGAACAAGCTTGTGTACCTTTTTGTTGATTGGTATTTCCCCAGGTGTTCAGCCAGGGGTGGCATAGTCACTACTACTGATAACTTAATCTAAGCCTATACACCATTATGTCATACATGGAATAATAAATCAGGCTCTAATCTATCCAGAGTAGACTATTGGTTCATTTCTGAAAGTTAGAAGTAGAAGTAAATATGGGGTAATACGGGGTAGAAGTAGGTACTTAATCATTCCCTATTGCTGCATAATGAGGTCCAAAAGAAAGTTAACTTTTTATTTATAGGTTTTGGTTTAAAGATAAATTGTAACATGCATTTGGGAAAAATTTGGGAACTGATAAAGTTTGAAGCTGGCAAATATATGAGAAAGTATGGATCCTTTATGACCAAAATTAAATGAGTGTTACGTTCATGAACTTTCTGTTTCCTTATTTGGTATTTTTCCTGTTCTTGTTTTGTTAATTGATTGATCCCCACCTGTCTCCAGTTCCCTGATTAACTCCTGTGTGCTCAAATAACCTGTCTGTTCAGTTCTTCCTAGTCTGTGATTGATGTTAGTTAATGTAGTAATGTTGTATGTAGTCCATGTTATCGCTGTTCAGTAAACTCCTCTTGTGATTTATATCCTCCTCGTCCACTTGATCTCTATGCTAGCATACATACACACACGACTGTGTAAACAGAATCATGGACCCAAAAAAGTTTACTTAACTGTGTTTTTCTTTCTTTTTGGTTTGTTTTCCTGCCTCTCCTGGAATGGCTATTCCAGCAGTCTGACTCCTATGCCTGGAGCAACTGGACTATTCGCTGGAGGACCATACTAGGGACTTTCTCGATCTGGCGTGCCTTACCCACTTCCCCGACCACTCGCTCTCTAATTTCTACTACACTGGCCAGCGAACGGTCCCAGAGAGGATTTCGCTGCCTTCGTGGAGTGGGTGCTGGAGAAAAATGGATCTTCATGTACCATCTGCACCGCCGAAGAGGATATCTCCAGGCCCTGTTTCTATGCTGGTTTCATCCAGTCCTGAATTTTCTGTTTCTCTACTGGCTCTGTCCAGCCCTGATCCTCCGGTGTTTCCTCCCATCCTTTCTCTCTCACCTCCTCCTAGACTAGCCAGTTCCTCGACCTCATCTCTGCTGGTGCCAGTCAGTCCCGCAGCTCACCCTCAGTCCACGCCATCTGGGCGTGATGGTTCGCCGCAGTCTCCAGCTCCGCTTTGGCGTGTGGATTCCCTGTCTCCGCCTCCAGCCTCCGGGCCCTGGACTCCTCCTCAGTCCTTCGACCCAGTGGCCCCGTCTTGGCTCTTAGCTCCCTCGTCTCCACCGTGGCCTGGCATCCCACCTGCTCCACCAGGCTCCCTCGTCCCTCCTGCTCCACCTTGGTCAGTCGTCGACCATCCGCCGCCTCGGGACTCCATTCCTCTGGCTCTGTCAGGCTCCTCCTTCCCTCTGGTTCCACCACCATCCTCAGTCACTCTGGCTTTGCAGTGGTCTTCCACGGCCCCTCCTCCACCTTAGTCGCCTGAGCCTTCTGCTCTGCCTTGGCCCTCCGGATCCTCGGCTTCACCCTGGCTCTGCGTCTGCTCTGCTCCATCTTGGGCTCCTCAACCACTGGTGCAGTCTCCGTTTGTTGGCCCCCTGGTGTTGGCTCCTCCTCCACCATGGCTCCTCCCACCATCAACTCCGCCTTGGTTCCTTGCTCCCTCTTCGCCTGCCCCTTGCCTGCCCCATGCCCGCCTCCAGAACCCCCACCCTCCCTCCGCTGGTGTTCCTCTTGCGGTGCGAGGTTGCACCGTTCGGGGAGGTGGCGACCTGTTCTGTTCATGAACTGTTTCATTATTTGGTCTTTCCTGTTTTGTTAATTGATTCCCCACCTGTCTCCAGTTCCCTGATTACCTCCTGTGTGCTCAAATACCATGTCTGTTCAGTTCTTCATCGTCCGTGATGTTAGTTTATGTAAGTTAATGTTGTATGTAGTCTGTATGTCTATCGATGTTCAGTAAACTCCTCTTGTGACTTCATTATACCCTCCTTGTGCACTTGATCTCTATGCCAACATACACACGACTGTAACCATGAGCTGAAGAAATTAGAAAAATAACACTTGTCTGAGACATCCAGACTCTCTTTTAGAGAATGAAAAACTAGAAGTGGTTAAGTTAATAAACTATATTATAAAACTATATAATAAAAAAGTTGAAGGTGCCTTTGGTCATTCCAGGAAAAAAGTGTCTTGAGGCAGGGAACAATTCACATTACTTTTTTTTAATTTAGAAAAGCAGAAATGTATAAGACCATTAGTAAATTAAATATTAATGGGGTTATAAGGAATGATAAGTCAGTAGTTTCTGAATATTGTAGTGAATCAGTGTTAGCGGAGGCCTTTTTGAATTTGTTGCAGATTAAACCTATTAATAGAACTAAAAAATAAAACTAAACTTTGTGATAGACCTGTTACAATTTGCGAGCTGATTTGAAAAATTCCAAATCTCCAGGTACTGATGGTTTGACATGAGTTTTCTATAAATTATTCTCAAAGGAATTGGCTCCCTTTCTTTTAGAGGTTTTTGTTGAAAGCATCAAAAAACAGTGTCTTCCACCCACTTTAACACAATGTTTGTATTGTATTGCTTTCAAAACCAAGTAAAGACAGACAGTATATTGATAATGGACACTCTGTGTTTATTGATTAATGATTAAAAACTGTTGGCCCTAATTTTAGCTAGAAGATTGAAAACTATTTTGGATTCAGTAATCAATGAATCACAATTGGGATTCATGAAAAATTGCCACATAAAAAAATAATATATGATTAGTTTTGGGCATTTTGGACTATTGAGATCTGATTAATGATAATGGTTTTATATTATTTTGTAGACTTTTGTAAACAGTTCTATAAAGTTATTTAATGGTACTTCCCCTAGATTTCTGTATCTACATACCTCTTTTTCTTAGTAAGTCAGCTTCTTTCCTCTCATATTATATCAAGCCAGCTGAAGAGTTATCACTATTGCTGATAGAGAGATACAAATTAGACAATTAGCCAATGACACTACTCTCTTTTTTCAAGTTTTTAATTTTAAGAGTTAAATAATTGGCTAGATCTTTCTTTATGTCAGGAACTCAAAGTCATAGCCACTCCAATCATCACCAGCACCTGATCCCAATCACTCCCAGTCCCAAATCGGTGTCTGGTCTACCATTCACTACCCCAACCTGGTGCCCGACCTGACCAATCTCCTCTAACATGTCCTTTCTTTGTCTTCAGATCCCCATTGACTATCACCAGCGATCCTCCTTTGCTATCTACCCTGTTATACTCTCCAGAGCTCTGGGATTTATCCATTCAATGACTTAACATTTCATTGTCACACTGCAACCTGTAAATAAATGATCTGCTTTTACTAAACCCTCTGCTTGCATCCTGGTTTGTGACACTTTAAGGGGCTAAGTTTTAATTACCATGACAGAGGGTATTTCTAGATTTATTTATGGAGCAATGGCTTTACAACTTGATAAAAATAAAAAAAAACTATGTAAAGAAACTGAAAATAATATTGATCACTTAATTTGGAAAAATTAAATAAATTACATATAGAAGACAATTATTATGAATTAATATGAAAATGGTGGCTTAAATGTTTTGGACTTTGCTACATTAAATAATACATGTAAGGTTAATTGGCTTAAACAAACTGTTCAAAATCCTAATTCCATTTGTTGTTTTATTCCCTCCAATATTCTATCAAAATATGGTGGTATACATTTATTTATTTTTTTTAGTTGTAATTATAATATTGATAAAATACCAGGAAAACTAGCTGAATTTCAACATCAGGCCTTTTTATCATGGTCTTCGATCCACAAGCACAATTTTTGCACCTCATAGGTACTGTATATGGAACAATAATATATTATATAAACACAAATCGCTTTATCTGAAACACTCAATCAGACAATAATGAACATCCAACAGTATCTCTGCCAAATATAATAATTTCTTATTTAGTTAACATCTGTTTTTCTCTTAAATCACACAACGGTTCCATAAGTCTTTGCCTTGTTAATTCATATTGGAATCGCATGAAAAACAATATTGTTCGGAAAAAGGTTTGGTTAATACCTAATCAATATTTAATTATAAACAAGCATAAGGAAGTATCATTAAAAAATTATACACAGGATTTATGCAGCCAAATATAATTTATTAAAATTTTAATCTGATATTGATTTAGTTGCACCTTGTGTGTCAGTTGCCCGAAAACTGTGGTACATTTGTTTTGGCATTGCCCTTTTGTAAAACTATTTTAGCAAAATGTATGTGATTTTAATGTACAAAATATTGATAATCATTTTGTTTTGTTATTGAAATATGTATTATTTGGTATATTTGAGAACAGCAAAGAAAAACTTTTTTTTTTCATATTCACAAAACTTTTTTTTTCTTTTAGGAAGGAAATGGAGCATTATATTAATACTATACGATTTTCTATTAAACAAAAAAAAAAACTATTAAAGCGGTGAAAGTGTATATATATATATATATATATATATATATATATATATATATATATATATATATATATATATATATAAGCTTACCCATTCGTTTTCCTTGTTAAATTAAAACTTAAGGTCGTGAAATTACCAGATGTAATGTTTGGTAGTGATTTAACAGAGACAGATACAATATATTTATTCAAAATGTTTATTTTTAAATAAAAAAATAAATAAAATAAAAAATAAATAAATGGCAGGGCCCACACATTCGTCTTCTAGGGACGTTCAATAGTTTTCAGTCCAAAATGGCAGCAGCGCCATCTATAGACTGTTACCCTTTATCAGTTTCGCCTCTTGGGCTTTTATTCTCTGTCTGAACCCCTGCTAAACAACTCAATGAAAACATGAAGTCAATGCTATAATACCAATACAATACCGAGTGCCCTTAATTATGCAGAACTTTAAGGCTTAATGTAATTTAAACGGATGAGTTATAAAAAAAAAAATCACCCCCCTCACAGCTGTCATGAAAGGCAAAATTAGCTAAATATACCAAAATATTTTTTTTTGCACCAGGCTGTAAACGTTTTTTTTCTGCTGTAAAGTTGGGGATTTTAACATGGGGGGGTCAATTGGACTGACTCCCTTTTGCAGCCAGTCTCAAGCGGCCGGTCGATGAATTACAGTTTTAGTCACTTCCTTGTTGGCTTCACGAGAGAGAGTCATGGAGAGAGCGGGAGGTTGGCGCTCGTATTGTATGATTGGTTATCACGTCACACGTGATCTAAAACGGTTACGCTTTTCTCCAAAGAAGGCTGGTACCTCCCCATAAAAATATATCTGATTTATACGCTGATTCTTGACGTATATGATTCTTGACAAGCTCGATCTATTTAAGGTATTGATAAAATAATAATAAAAAAAAAAAACTTCAGTGTCTGCCTGTTTTTATTGGAATACATTTTGTATTAAATATTTTTCCCTGACATCTCGGCAGTTTAAGTACTTTGCAAATTTTGTATATTGTTTAACCATCAGATTTTGTTGTTAATGCAATAACGTTACTAAACTTTTTTTTTTATCATATTTACTCGTATTCTTTAAATTGTTCAAAGATATATTATGTAATGATGATAATAGTAAACACCCAAGACGTGTTTTCTGGTCACTGGTTCTCGCGATATCACACGATAGCATCTCACAAACCCAAATGTTCACAAAAAAATATCAATTTACTGTCCCAATAATACTGCTTTTTATATGTAAAGTTACCCATATTTACTTCTCCATATTTCAAAATAATATGTTTTTACTCTATATCTTGTGTTGACCCAGTGGCCTAATGGATAAGGCATCAGCCTCCGGAGCTGGGGATTGTGGGTTCGAGTCCCATCTGGGTCGTCTCGATAAGTTGTTTTTTTTGCACCGTACTTTCAGATCAAATGCATACTACATTAATTTGCTGGTATTTCATTCGTGACGGAATCCGTTTTTGTTCGCTCATATTAATGCACTAATTTGATTTTTTTCTATTTACTTAAGCTTCTCCCTTTGAAAGACTTAGGGTCTTTTGACTGCTTTTATTTTGGATTTGCATTCTCAAAGACTCATAATACAAGTAATAATATTCAATCGAGACATAATTGGGAAAACATTGGTGAAAACCCCACACAAAGAGACAGTGTTTTTTGTCTTAACGATCATTCACGAATGAACTAAATTAACTGACTAAATGACATATAATTTAGTATATGACTTTTATATATCATAAGTTTTTATATACTCAAAGTCGACTTTATGTTTTTTTTTAAATTATGTCTATAGGCTTTTAAAAAATTGGTGTGAGAGATGTGGGTGTGTTGTTCAATATGTAGATGCTAATTTTATTGAACACAGAGCATTCTGCGGATATATTTAACTACACAGAATACTGCTGATGAAAATTATATATTAGGGGTGACCCCGAAAAGTCAACGATTCATGCTTTTATTGGAGGAGCCTGATTCGGTATGGGGGTAAATTGATGCCAAAACCATTGAAAATGGAAAGACTAAAAGCACTGCACTGTTTGTAGATTGTGTCACATTTGTTTTCAGAATTCTGACACTATTGTTTCGCTGTTGTGACAATATAATGCCATAATCATTGAAAACGAAGAGACTATTAGTCAAAAATGAATATAATAATTTGTAAACACAAAACAAGATCTACAAATAAATGTAAAATCTGCAAATGTAAAACCCAATCTGTAAATAGATTCCAAATCTGCAAACAAACTCCTCATGATCCGCAAATGTAAAACAAGATCTACAAATAGATAAAAAAATCCACAAACAGACTCTTCATGATTCACAAATAGAAATCAGTGACTTGTACTTGACAACCAGAATTTGAAGGAATGCAAAGTGATTTGTCTGCGCATAAGGTTCATTAATTGTTTATAGATTGTGTTGCATTTGTTTTCAGAATTTTGGCACAGCTGTTTCACTGTTTTTTCCATTAAAAACTCTACAAATGCCCTCCTCACAATTTGCAAACAAACACGGTCTAACTTGTATTTTCAAACAACTGTAAAAAGACATTCTTACACTTTCTGTGCAAAGCTCAGCATGCAAGTGTTGAATCTGTGTTTGCAGGTCACAGGGCATTCACAGATCCCTCTGCACACGTCTACAGATCTTTTTGGCACTATTTTTCCACAGAGTCAAGTCAAGTCTGCATTACTGTCAATTCTTCCACATGTGCAGTACATACATACAGAGAATCTAAATTGCGTTACTCTCAGACCCCTGGTGCATACAGATAACATTAACAGTAGAGCCTAAAAATCTAGATCAAATATAAGGTTTAGATACAACTATACAATAAGGGAATGTAAAAAAAGACATATGATAAAATTTAAAATAAAGTTAAATAAAGCAGCGCAAGGCAAATGGCAGATAGGGTTCATAGTTCAGTGGTGCCTGGGGCAGAAGAGGGGGGGAGTTCGGGAGGGAGTTCAGCTTCCTGACAGCCTGGTGGATGAAGCTGTCCTTCAGTCTGCTGGTCCTGGCCTGGAGACTCCACAGTCTCCTCCCTGATGGCAGCAGGCTGAAGAAGCTGTGTGATGGGTGGGTGGGATCACCTGTGATGCAGAGGTCTTTGCGAGTGAGACGGGTTCTGTAAATGTGCTGGAAGGAGGGGAGAGAGACACCAATGATCTTCTCAGCTGCTCTCACTATGCGTTGCAGAGTCTTTCGGCAGGACACGTTGCAGGCGCCATACCACACAGTGATGCAGCTCGACAGGATGCTCTCAATGGTGTCTCCGTAGAAGGTGTACATGATGGGGGGTGGGGCTCTGGCTCTCCTCAGTTCGTGGAGGAAGTAGAGACGCTGTTGTGATTTCTTGGCGAGTGCTGCTGTGTTTTCAGTCCAGGAGAGGTCCTCTGTGATGTGCACACCCAGGAACTTGGTGCTGCTCACTCTCTCCACAGTCGCACCGTTGATGGTCACAGGAACGTGCTGAGTGTGCGTTCTCCTGAACAACTCAATCTCCTTTGTCTACTCCACGTTCAGAGAGAGATTGTTGTCACTGCATCACTCGGCCAGGCGGCTCACCTCGCTCCTGTAGTTTGTCTCATCTTTGTTGCTAATGAGACCCACCACAGTCGTGTCATCCGCAAACTTAATGAAGAGGTTGGAGTTGTGTGACGGTGTGCAGTCATGGGTCAGCAGAGTAAAGAGGAGGGGGCTCAGCACACATACTTGGGGGGCCCTAGTGTTCAGTGTGATGGTGCTGGATGTGTTGCTGCCGACCCATACTGCCTGAGGTCTTCCAGTCAGAAAGAGTCTTCTTGAAGAAGAGCCATCTTGGCAACGCCTCCGGGCAGCTATTTCAGACTAACAAGACCAGGCTCCTATCTAAATGAATGGGCATAGAGTCAGAACTGCACTTCTACTGGTCACCGGGACATAAAAACTATATGTATAGAAACAGCAGTAAAATATGATAAAAATTGCTGAAAAATTTTGATGACTTTGCCCCAAAATAAGGTTTCAAATGCCTTTTTCCCCACAGGTTATACTTTTAGTACGCTTATGCAAGGGTTCCTCAAATGTGCGAATACGTCAGTGGAACCAGACGATAGGCTTAAATGTTTCCCGGCTTGACTGTTAAAAGCAGATGATTGTCTTTCCAGCGGGAGGGGTGGGACACGTGCATACAACGCCATCTTTGCCATTACAGGTTTTCCCAGGGGGGCAGGATTTCATATTTTATTGAAGCACCCCTGGGCGCCGCCATTGGCTAGCGGACCCCCACCTGCTGTAAGCATTCCCTTGACTCCCAATCATTGTGGCGTCACTTTGACAGCGAATAACTTTACATCTGATGCGTTTAAAGACTCCATTTGTCCATTCATTATTTCTAAAGAAACACGAAAATGTATAAAAGGCTCAATTACCTTGTATCTTTTGTTATGGTCCCGTAGAAGCAGTTTTTGTAAAAAATAGGCTAGCGATTGTGTCATAACCTGCGACTCTCTGTCGCACAGTAGAGAAATTACCATATGGACAGGAGGAGAAGCTCGCAGGCAATCTTTTACTGTCTATGAGGCAATCGGGGGGACTTGGAGGCATGAAATCAATAGAGAAGCCCATAGAGAGTCCATAAAAGCAACGGGACAAAATTATTCCCGTCTGCAGTTATAAACGTCTGCAAGATTCGGTGGGTGATTCAGATTTCTCTTGGTGCTCACGTGACATTTACGTCATCAAGTTCAGTTTGAGTCTGGCGTGTTCTGGTACTGGTTTCCGTTCCCTCTCCATGAAGAGTGCTCCATTACTGCTTAATCACTAGCACAATTAATGCTGTAACTATAGCCTTTCTAAACTAGTTCTGCCTACAAGGATTGTACTGCAAACACACACACGTACAGACACATAACAGATCACTCACAGACAGAAACAAAAATATTATCAAAGCTGCCCTGTAATTTGTCAATAAAATGATTTGAAACAGAAAAGTTATAGCGAAAATGTCTTTGTGTTTTGAAGTAATCAAAATTCACAGCTTCACTATTAGTAGAGAGATATGGAAGCATGTGGGTAGCAATATTCAATTTGGAATGTAATATGCAAAATGACAATGCAATATGTAAAATGGCAATGTTTTTTCTGTATTTACATTTACATTTTACAATACATTTGTGCCACGTTTGGTGCAAAATGAAAATGAAAATTTAATTACATAATTTTAATTTGCCATTTCATACACTAGTTTTAATATGTTATATGAATACTAATTTTAACGCTTTATAAGTTGCAAAATTAAAATGAAAACTTATTACAGAAATTATTAGATATGTATAACAATGTCAAGCAAAAACTTTATACAAAAAATTATAATTCAAATGCAATTTTTCCTAATTGCATTAATATTCACAGTCAAGACACTTACGATTGAATTTTCATTCAATGTCACACAATGAATGTAGCAAAATTCAATGTGCACATTGAAAATCACGATCAAGTCTCCACCCCCTCGCACCACGTCAATCACTGCATGAACAAGGCAGGGCTTGCAGAAGGTCAAGAGACTCAAGACTCGAGAAGAGGATTCAAATAATAGAACATGGACAAGACAGTTGGTCCATGTACGTTATGATCATTTCGGTTTATGGCTTCAATATTTCATTCACACTTGTGGGCGGAGATGAAACGCTGCTTTCATATGATTGGTCAAATCGCTCCATCTTCAGCTCTGCCTTTTCATTCTTTTAGGCAGAATAAGAGTCAGTGTGAGTGCAGCACTGTGATGTCTGAAACCACCTCTCACTTTTAATTAGCATAATATTTGAATCAGATGTAGCTGGGCACATGATTCGTGCTGCTCATTATGCAGGCCTTTGTCTTCTCAGGTGTAAATCACAATGATATTCATGATAGTTGACGCCTACTCGCATATGACTTTTACAAACAAAAGATGTCGTAGAAAATTTAAATCAATATATTGTTTTCTGTAAGTGAGTAAACAAGATGATTTTCACATAATTATGATTTTCACCAATGTTTTGTATGTGTTTTATTGCCTTTAACATTTGTAGTTTTTCACTAACCATGCATAACATTTTTTTTTCTCAAAAACACAATCATGTACATACATGCTGCTCACATATTATTATAGCCCAGTTTGTGCTGATTACAGTGAGATTAGACTTTAGCCATTTAGATGTTTATAAGAAACTGAAAAAAGCACAAGTGTCAGGGCATGCCAAAACTTCTCCAGGCCCCAAAAATATCCTTAGACTCCAGAGGGTTAAAGCAGGAAGGGTTAAGCTTGCAGTATCAACACTGATTATTGGCAGACTTTCAAAAACCTTCATCACTTAAATTAAGATTATAATCATTTAATTTAAAACCATAGCCACCACAAATTCAGACTTTAGTTTTTTTTTTCTTACTTTGAGATTAAAAAAAAGATACAATGATACTGTTTTTAAAATCAAATCTTTTCCACAGCTATGACAGGAAACACTGGCATCTAATAATGCCTTGGGGAGGAAAAAACAGTTACTTTAAGCATATGCATAAACCCAAACAGAATATAAAAAAGTTATTGAATAAGCATGCATCGTATTCTGTGTACTTAACTTCTGAAACATTGGTGCCTCATGTTTTAGTGCTCTAAAACATGCAATTAAGAAATAAATCAATTTAAAGTATGTTAAATGTAACCCCCCTTTGTAATTGCTAACATTTTCACAAGTAACTGTAATTTAATTACACTTTTTTTTCTCAGTTACTGTAACAGATTGCACTCTCGAATTTAATAATATAAGGTTCTCTCCAGAGATGTTTTGCCACATTTCTTCAATTAAGGATTGCTACGTAGTATATAGTGTTTCTATTTGCCTGAACTTCTTCCGCCGAGGCGGAGCCCGATGCTGTTCCAGAGGCCGATGCTGTTCCCGAGGCCGATGCTGTTCCCGAGGCCGATGCTGTTCCCGAGGCCGATGCAGTTCCCGAGGCGGTGCCCGATGCAGTTCCCGAGGCGGTGCCCGATGCAGTTCCCGAGGCGGTGCCCGATGCTGAGGCGGTGCCCGAGGCCGATGCTGTTCCCAAGGCCGATGCTGTTGCCGATGCTGTTCCAGAGGCCGATGCGGTGCCCGATGCCGAGGCGGAGCCCGATGCTGTTCCCGAGGCCGATGCTGTTCCCGAGGCCGATGCTGTTCCCGAGGCGGTGCCCGAGGCTGTTCCAGAGGCCGATGCCGAAGTGGTGGCCGAGGCGGTGCCCGATGCTGTTCCAGAGGCCGATGCGGTGCCCGATGCCGAGGCGGAGCCCGATGATGTTCCAGAGGCCGAGGCGGAGGCCGATGCTGTTCCCGAGGCCGATGCTTTTCCCGAGGCCGATGCTGTTCCCGAGGCCGATGCTGTTCCCGAGGCGGTGCCCGAGGCTGTTCCAGAGGCCGATGCCGAAGTGGTGGCCGAGGCGGTGCCCGATGCTGTTCCAGAGGCCGATGCGGTGCCCGATGCCGAGGCGGAGCCCGATGATGTTCCAGAGGCCGAGGCGGAGGCCGATGCTGTTCCCGAGGCCGATGCTGTTCCCGAGGCCGATGCTTTTCCCGAGGCCGATGCTGTTCCCGAGGCGGTGCCCGAGGCTGTTCCAGAGGCCGATGCCGAAGTGGTGGCCGAGGCGGTGCCCGATGCTGTTCCAGAGGCCGATGCGGTGCCCGATGCCGAGGCGGAGGCCGATGCTGTTCCCGAGGCCGATGCTGTTCCCGAGGCCGATGCTGTTCCCGAGGCGGTGCCCGATGCAGTTCCCGAGGCGGTGCCCGATGCAGTTCCCGAGGCGGTGCCCGATGCAGTTCCCGAGGCGGTACCCGATGCTGAGGCGGTGCCCGAGGCCGATGCTGTTCCCAAGGCCGATGCTGTTGCCGATGCTGTTCCAGAGGCCGATGCGGTGCCCGATGCCGAGGCGGAGCCCGATGCTGTTCCCGAGGCCGATGCTGTTCCCGAGGCCGATGCTGTTCCCGAGGCCGATGCTGTTCCCGAGGCCGATGCTGTTCCCGAGGCGGTGCCCAAGGCCGAGGCGGTGTCCGATGCTTTTCCGGAGGCCGAGGCGGGGCCCGAAGCCGAGGCGGTGTCCGTTGCGGTTCCGGAGACCGAGGCGGGGCCCGCAACCGTTCCCGATGCGGTGCCGGAGGCCGTTCCCGATGCAGTGCCCGAGACCGCTTCGCCCTGGGGGACTCCGACGGTGACCAAGAGGACGTGGTGGTCATCCGCTCCGCCCTGGGGGACTTCGGCCGCGACCACGTGGAGGTGGTGGCCTTCCGCTCTGCCCTGGGGGGGCTTCTGCTTTGACCACATGGGTGTGATGGCCCTCTGTTCCGCCCGGGTGGGCATCACCTAATGTCCTCCATTTACCAATGTTTTGTTTTCATTTGTTTTTTTTGTTTTTTCTATTTTCCTCCGTTGGACCTGGCCCTCCGTCCCTCCCCTCTTTCCTTCCGCCGGTCCACCACCCTCCTGGACTCCTTGTTTTGTGTTCCACCTTCCTGTCTCTGCCTTTCCATCACGTCTGGTTGTTCCGTCTCTTTTCTTCCATTTTACCTGGTTGGCCTGTCTTTGTCTCTCCTTTTCACCTGGTTGTTTGTCTCTGTTTTCTGACCCTCCGTCCCTCCCCCTAGTCCGCCTCCGCTTCACCTCCCTCCTACCTCTTTTTCTGTTGGGTTTTCCGGGGTTTCAGGTGGAGCATCTGGTAGCTGCTCCGTAGGGGAGGGGTAATGTCACGCTATCAGTCTCTGTTTCCTGGGTGTCCCCTAGTGAGCGCACTTCTCCTTAGACACTTCACCACAGGCACTTTAATTCCGCTTGTCTGGTCATGTCGTCACAGTAATTGCACTCCAATTAAATCGCACAGGTGTTGACTATCCTTAGTCATTAGTCTCCCTATATAGAGCTGTCTTTCTCTGTCGTCTTTATGGAGTCCTTACCCTATGTGTGAGTTGTGCTTGTCTTGTGAGTCTTCTCGTTACCTTCTTGTTCATCCGCTTTCTTATCCGTTTCATCCGGTTCCCTTTTGTTTGGTTTGTCTCTCTAGACAGTTTTATTTTGTATTTACCTGTTTGTGCAATAAACCTCACCTGCAATTGGATCCTACCTTCTCCTTGTGTTTTTCCCATAACCCAACCGTCACAGTTTTTGGATATGATTTCCAAAAGGTGAAGATTAAGGTAAAATAGCAGATATTTGGAACATTTTAGTTACTAAAATGTAACCAACTTAAATATTTAAAAAACATTGTGTGCTTATTGCAACTTCTTTCCTCAGCCAACGGGATGACGACAGGCAGCTACCAGAGGTCTTGGAGAGAATTGAAGAGCTGGTGTTGGCATCCCAAGAACTGCCAGAGGTTGCACAGGCTATAAGAGGCTTTTCTGAGTTGACGTTGACACGCAGACGTTTTCTTACATTCACGGAGGAAGAACGTGCAGCTATTAAAAATGCATATGCTTGCATAATTTGCAAAGATTTGTTAAGATAAATAAGTCTCCAAGATTTGTTGATAGCCAGGATAGTATTTTATGAATTAAACTGTAATACTTTCCTCTCTTCTCTCTGGATTAAGATCCCAGAAATATTATGAAAAAACTAACAAGTAATTTTCTTCATTTTAAATTTATAGGGCCCTGTTTATGCAGTTTGCTGTCAGAGTCTCATTGCATGCAAAGTGTGCTTTGACCAGTGGCAGTGAAATGCCAACACCTGTGTGAAATGCAGAGGAGACAACTCAAGGGAAAACACCTACAGAGTCAAAGGAATTGATGGTGCATTGTCTGCTTTTGGTGATCTTTTAAAGATTAAATACATTGGGGAAAAAAAGCTGTATACCTGTTACAAGGGTCACACATTAAGAAGTTTAATAATATGGCACGACTACGGCAGCTCTTTATTAGTTACTGTTGTTTGTTACATGTTAAGAGTATATATTCTCTTGAATATACAGTATAAAAAAAAGTTATTATTGTTCAGTTATTGACTTAAAAGTGAGAAGCACTACTGGCAGCACTTTTTCTGCTTTAATCAGAGTAATTATATACCAAATATCACTGTTTAAGTGTCAAGTTCAACTTCTGAAGTAAAATGCAGCACTAGATACAGTAGCACTTTATTCAAGCTTTAACTGACAGTTTTATACCTCAAATTACGTCATTGTTTTAATACAATTGATAATGCCTATGTTCAAAAGACTTGTTTTTGTACTTTATAAAATTACTGTTCACAGAAATATGTAATAAATGTTAGTTTTATGATGAATGTCTTGTTCCTGGTATTCTTAATGAAACCTTCATCTTCATGAATAATGTCTTGTTACATTTATGAGATGTAATATGGCATCTTTAAAGGGCGTGAATTCATAATTTACAGCCTGATCAAAGTACGTTGTAATGTCTGGATAATGATCAGCAAATTCTTCCTCCGCCTGGGCTCTGTCTTCCTCACAAGAAAAGGGATCTGTCCTGAATGTTGATGTTCTTGTCAGACAGGACCCCACATCTTGCTGGTACATGTCAGCAACCACAGAGGCCTGTGGAAGAAGTTCCTCGGAAATCTTTGCTGTACACCCACCTTCAGCCAAGATGTTTGGTATTCCTTTTCCTACAACAGCAGTACCATAATTAATATATAAATAAGAAGAAAGGTTTAAAAAAATTTGTAAGTAAAGCCAACTCTAGCATGAAATGGCTGGGATCTCAATCATAGAGAGGATACAAAATCTACCCCAAAGTTTAGCTTGACAATGGTGCAATTATATACAAAATAATGATTTGTATATAATTTTGTATGTTTATATTGTTACAATGTGCATTCCATGATATCACAGTCCATTTGAGCCCAATTTAGGAAACCTGACAAGTGAGATTGGATACACAAAATCTAGTTGTGTTGTCCTCCATGTTGATCCCCTCTTGGTCTTGAAGTTGCAGCAGGGCTTCTTTCAGGGGAGAGTTGACCCTGTTATTTATTTCTTGCCATATTCGCTCAACTTTGAGGTTCTGTGGATACAGTATCATACTATTTATTTTATTTTGTAAAGAAATAGCTGTATGGTGATGTGATCCAAAACTGATGTTCATAATAATAAATTCTAAATAGAATACCAACTGGCATTTTACAGCACCCAAGTGGCAATTTTGGGAACATGCCATGATAGCCTGGAACCTATTTTTGTGAAATCATATTCAAAATTAAAAAATACTGCAGGACTTTGAGAGCAATGTGAGACCATCTCTACTTCATTTTTTTATGAAATAAAGATATTTTATGATACACAATATTTCAGTTACACTACATTTGAACAATAACTTTTCTTACTTCTTAACTGTGCGTTCACACCGCCGGCATCGAGAACGTCAAATCACTTTTAATTTATTTTTTATGTCCCTGTACGCAAACAGGGACACATTATTGAAAACGCGGAACAGCAATAATTAACCTGTCCTCTATTGTGCTTGGGAACTAATGGTCGGAGCTGCATTCTCTGGAATCCTCTCAAATGGTGGACTTCTACGTTCCAATTGGTTGCTGCCCAACCGCGTTGTATTCATTGAATGAACTAGGGCTGTGCGATATGTACAAAAAAAAAAAAAAATCTATTGACATTTCTTTGATCAATTTTGCGATTGTGACACACACTAGGGCTGGGCGATATATCTAACGATATGATCATGCGCATCTAATCAGTAAAGCTGCTTCCGTGATCACCGCTAAAATCGCCATCACCTGCTTATAATTGGAGTGGCATTTAATAGACAGAGCCGTAGATCGCGTTCATTATCGAAGGCGATTTATCTGTCACAAAACCAGTCGTGCTTGCTCAGATACACTCAGTAGAGAGTGTGCGCACTTAAAATGTGTCTCCTCTCACTTAAACTGCGTCCTGTGCACTCACAATTCTCTCTATGCTCATGTGCTAGATATTAATTATTTTCGCACGTTTATATTTCTAGCCTTTTACCGCGTGCAGTGTGAACGCTCTGATCCGTTAACATGGGCTCAGAAAAAAGGCGCGTCACAGACAGTGTGTGAACCTGGAGGCACATGCCCAGTCTGCTCTGTTCTCGCGCTAGGCGCTGCATTCTGATTGGATCGGATAGCATAATGCGGGAGGTCAGGGCCCCGGAAAATGGTGCTATTGAGAATGAGAAGTTGTCACAGCACAAAGCCCCTCCCTCGATATCACAATCTCCGCCATGTTGGCAGGATACCGGCGGCGAAACAGGATTGTTTACATGTGTTGTTAACTCGGTAGTAGAGGAGGTTCTCGCATTTCTGCACTGTTTTACCATGCCTGGAAGTTACTGCTGCGTTAAAAACTGCTCCAGTACCTCACATACGAGCTCCCTGCAGCAGCACTGAGACCTGGACCATTTACCTCCATGCACAAATATGGACACTGGGAAATATATTGTTTTGGTTTAAGTTACTACACAATGCAGGAATTTAAAAGCCACAAGTCTTTGGAAAGTTATGAGGCTTTCTGCTGTGGCTGGGTCCATCTACAGCAGGTGATGAAAACAGCGTTGTACTGGCCAAAGTAAGTTTATTCACATGCGGTTTAGTGTATTGTAATTACATTGCATTTAGAATGCACTTCTTGACCAAAATGACGAAGTAATTAACTGCGACTGTTTCGTAAACACTAGATTGTAACGAGATGTTCAATGTATACGAACGTTTCCAACATGTTTTGATGTAGGCTAAAGCTGTGTATGTTTAGTTATGATTTGATTTTAACCCAATGACATGTACCAGGTTTTTGTGTTGGGGGCTGCAAAGTGGACAAACCAGTTCTGGGTTGGCTAGGGTAGTTAAATGTGTGATTGTAAGATGTAAATGTCCTGGTTAGATTAAAGCTATTAACACCGTGAATGCGAGGTGACTTACATCGTAAAAAAATTTCCAATGTCCATATGTGTGCACAGAGGTAAATTGTTCAGGTCTCTGTGCCGCTGCAGGGAGCTCGTATGGGTGGATATTTTGGATGCCTAAGAGCTTCTCCAAACACCGCTGTTTTGCGCTTGGTGTGAGCTTGTTCCTGTAAGGTCCCCTTTCTTTCGCCTTATGTTTTTGCATTGCTTTACTTTCTTCCTTTTCTTTCTCGTATTCGTACATCCATCTCGATCTGTTCCGCCGACAAAATAAATGCGCAAAAATTAAAGAGCTCTGCAATGTTTAGTCAGGCCTCTGTGAAGTTCTGAAGGCATTGCCCCTGGCAACCGATAACGTATCCTGCCATCATGGTCGATCGGCTCAGACCCCTCCCAAATCAACCCAAATCGGCACGTGACTCCTCACTCTCAATAAAGCGATTTAGAAATCGCGCACGCTAAAATCATTACTTTATGGTGATTTTGATGAATCACACAGCCCTAGAATAGACTGGAAATTAACAGAAAATAACTCGGGCTGGCACCGCTCAGCAAAACGGGAAAAGATCCAGGCAAAGCTTGGCAGCGGGAAGATAGTCAGCGGTGCAAGCAGCCAGGAGGGAACATGTTGACAGCCATTTATGCATGTTTGAATTTGTTGTTCTGTAGCATATGCAGCAAAAATATCTAAGATAAATTGGTGGTTTATTCTTAAACCAATCAGCGAGCTCGAATAGTGGAAGCATAGTAACAGTTTAATATTTGTTTTTTGTTATTTAATTATATATATGAAATGATGTTATTATGTTATGACTTAGACATTTTTACATATGTTAACAATAACAACATTATTTATTTTAATAGTAATTGGTGGCCCACATGCAATACCATGGACCACAGGTTGAAAACCACTGGTCTAAGTTATGACTCCAATATTGTCTAAGTTATGACTGCATGTTCACATAAATTGATAGCAGTCTGTGCTTCGCAAGGTGCGTTCCATTCGACCGTAAGTGTACTGCGAAGTGGACTTCACAGGGTATTCCGCCATCTTAATTGAGATTCCAATCCGAAGGGAGCGAACATGTTCAGTTCGAAGGGCACTGGGCATGGCACAGGGAATAAGGGAACTGTGATATGCTTGAATAATATGAGGAGACGTTCGTAGTCTTGTGAACTTTTACTGAACAAGGCAACATCGACATACATCTAGCTCGGCCAACTCCAGCTAACACACCGGCCAAAAAACACACCTACCCCAGAACAGCCAGCCCTCCCCAGCTCTTAGCCTCTGAAAGGAACCTCACTACTGCAATAGTCAGTCAATACATTACACCCCTTTTCCCCAGTCCACAAAGTCTGCAAATCTTCTGGGAGGCTGATGCTCTCTTACAGGATACCTCCGAGAACGAGGGCAATCAGACATGCATTCAACTCCAGCTTCGGTTAGCTCAACATCAGGGTTTCCCACATCTAATGCAGGTGACTGTAACTCAAGCATTTCAGTCCCTGGGGACTCAGGCGGATGGACAGTGTAGCCGTCTGGCTCAGACCTTGATTGGTCAGACAAGGGTGCCGTCCTGTCCATCAGTTGATCAACATGTCGTCTGTGCATTTGTCCATCACCCGCTCTGACCTTGTATGACAGGTGACCTGTGATGTCTACAATGATTCCAGGCATCCACTTAGAACCTCTAGTGTAGCTTCTCATGTACACCAATTCCTTTGGTCTAAACTCTCTGACTGTGCCAGGGCAATTTTCAGCATTCAGCTCCTGTCTGCGAAGAATATCACCATTATGATCAGGATGCAGACGATCTAGGGCAGTGGTGAGTTGCCGATTCATGAGCAACTCGGCAGGGCTTTTCCCAGTTGATGAATTTGGTGTGACATGCTGTGACAACAGGAAGCGAGCGAGCCTGGTCTGCCACTCGCCCTTGGTGATGCGAGACAGGGCCTCCTTGGTTGTCTGCACCATGCGTTCAGCTTGACCATTTGAGCTTGGGTGATAAGGTGCTGTAGTCACATGGCGAATGCCGTTGCGCTCAACAAACACTTGGAATTCTGCAGAGGTGAACGAAGCACCATTATCTGAAACTATGACGTCGGGCAAACCATGTGTTGCAAAAAGTAGTCTCAGTGTGTTGATGACAGCTGATGAAGACATGGAACTCATCAGAAAGACCTCCAACCACTTGCTATGTGCATCGACCACTATGAGGAATATTTTGCCTTGAAAGGGGCCTGCAAAGTCAACATGCAGCCGGGACCATCTTTTTGTCGTCCATTCCCATGGGTGCACCTTTGCCTTAGGAGGAGCATGACGTGACATCTGACAGGTTCCACATGCTTTAAAGGTCTCCTCAATGTCTCGGTCCATGCCCGGCCACCACACATAACTCCTTGCGAGTCCCTTCATGCGTACAATGCCCGGGTGCGCATCATGCAACATAGCCAGTATTTCTCTCCTCCCCAAGCAAGGAACAACCACACGGCTTCCCCATAGCAAACAGTTCTTATGTGCAGAGAGTTCATGGCGGTGCAAAAGGAATGGTTTGAAACAGCTATCCATCACATCAGCCGGCCAGCCATGTAGCACCCAGCGCATTACTCGTGCTAAGACAGAGTCCTTGAGTGTAAGGCTAGCGATTCGCTCAGCATGCATGGGTGCTTCTGGCACCATTTCAAGTAGCAACACTTCCAATGGTGGTGGTGTCGCAGCATCAGATGCCGGCAAAGGTAAACGACTCAGGGCGTCAGCATTGCCCATTTGTTTGCCTGGTCTTTAGCACAGTTCATAGTCGTAGGCACCAACAATCAAACTCCAACGTAGCATTCGTGGTGAAAGGATGACAGGCATGGGCTTGGCATGGTGCAGGAGTCCCAGCAGGGGTTTGTGGTCTGTAAAAATCATGAAATGGCAGCCTGCGAGATACTGGTGAAATTTTCTGACTGCAAACACCACCGCCAATGCTTCCTTATCAATTTGGGCATAATTTCGCTCAGTGGTGGTCATTGTTCTGGAAGCAAAACAAATGGGCCTCTCCTGACCATCACGTTCCACGTGGAACAATAAAGCCCCAAGCCCATAGGGCGAGGCATCACAAACCACTGCCAAGGGCTTCTTCTCATCATAGTGCACCAGCACTTTATCCGTCTGCAGCAACTCTTTTGCCTCAGCATATGCCATCTTGTGCTTTGCTCCCCACTGCCAAGTACCAGACTGGTCTAGAAGGCGATGCAGGGGTTCTAGGACAGTGGCTTTATTGGGAAGAAAGCAGCTGTAAAAGTTAAGCAACCCCAAAAATGCCTGAAGTTCTGTTTTGTTTTAAGGAGGCGGAGCGTTTTGGATAGCTTCCACTTTTTCACGGGTTGGCTTGATGCCATCTTTATCCACTCTAAACCCCAAAAACTCCACTTGAGTAGCAGCAAAAATGCTTTTCTCTTTTTTTATTCGCAGTCCAGCTTCAGCAAAGCACTTTAGTACGGCCTGTAGACGTGCATTATGTTCTTCCATGGTTTGGCCCGAAATCAGGATGTCATCCAGGTATGGTTGGACTCCTGGAATTCCTGCGAGCAAATTTTCCATAAATCTTTGAAATATTGAAACAGCTGTTGACACCCCAAATTGCAAGCGTCGAGACCGGAAAAGCCCACGGTGAGTGTTAATAGTCAGTAATTCCGCTGTGTCATCATCCACTGGAAGCTGCTGATAAGCTTGTTTCAAATCAAGTTTAGTGAAAACTACTCCTCCAGCTAGCTTCGAGAACAGTTCAGATGCTGTGGTATGGGGTACACATCAGGCTTAACGGCTGTATTCACTGTATAACGGTAATCTCCGCAAATCCTCAGACCCCCATCTTTTTTTGCAACAGTCACTATGGGTGTGGCCCACTTTGCATGGTGAACCGGTTCAAAAATTCCTTGAGCCACCAATTTGTCCAACTCCTCATCCAGCTGGGGTCGCAAAGCAAAAGGAACTGGGCGGGCCTTAAAGAAACGTGGCGTAATTGTGGAATCAATGTCAATAGAGATTGGAGGGGTCTAAGCAAAAGGAACTGGGCGGGCATTAAAGAAACGTGGCGTAATTGTGGAATCAATGTCAATAGAGATTGGAGGGGTCTGGCAAACCCCAATGTCCTGAAAAACCTCTGAAAAAGTATTCAGTCAGTATTTTCTCTATGGACTGCAGCTGTACCCGGTATACTCCTTCCACCGATATTCCCAGGGCATCAAACCAGTCTCGTCCTAACAGACTAGTGCCTTGGCCCTGGATGACGAACAAAGGCAGGGTGTTTCGTGTTCCTTTGTACCTTACCTCCACAAATATTTTCCCTTTCACTTCCAAAGCTGCCTGTGACCACTGCTTAAGTATTCCATTGTTTGCATGTATTTCAGGGGGTTGGGAGGGCCACAATGAGTGATAGGTATGCTCACTAATCAAAGAACAGGCAGCTCCTGAATCTACTTCCATTGTGTGTGCTTGTTTGTTCAGTATAACAGTGGCCAGATATGGCTTCTGCCCCCCTCTTTCTGCTTTAGTAGTTGTGGTGCTGTAAACAGAGTAATCATCATTTTCTTTGCGAGTTACAACGTTTGTGTAACGTTCTTCTGAGTTGGCTGCATCCTTGTCAGCACCATGTTTAGTCTTTGTTAAACACACACGAGCAATGTGTCCTCTTTTTTTACAATAATGACATACAGCAGTGGAAAACCTACATGCTTGTGGGGTATGCTGACCACCACATCTAAAACATGGCTTGTCCCGTTTAGGATTTTCATTTGAAATTGCTGTTTTATTTACTGATGCATGCGCATGGGTCGCATAATGAACATCATCCTCCAGCCGTGATTCATTTTGATGCTGACGAAGTAGGCGAGCGTTTAACAATGCTTTTTCAGCAGCTAGTGCCTTTTCTTCTGCCTCTTGAAATGTTAGTGTCGTTTCCGCCAACAGGCGTCGCTGTAGCGCTTCATCCATAACCCTGCACACGATTCTATCACGCAGCATTGCTCCTAACTGATCCCCAAAAGCACAGTGCACAGACAAACGTCGAAGCTCAGCAATGTAGTTTGAAATGCTTTGATTAGGTTTCTGCTTACAATTGTGAAAATGAAAACGTTGAACAATCTCTGATGGCGCTGGGCTATAAAGACGTTTCAAGGCAGCGACAATGTTTGCATAGGACACAGTAGAGGGTTGCGTTGGGGCTAGCACTGAACGTAAAGTGGAATACGTTTTCGCGCCACACACACTGAGCAGCACGGAGCGTTTTTTTGCATCATCCTCAACATCATTTGCATGAAAAAAACATTCCAGTCTCTCTGTGTATTCTTCAAAAGAGTTACTTGAACATTCATCAAACTCTTCGATACGGCCGAGTGTAGTCATGTTCGCTGCAGATGGCAGATTATTTCACTCACTTAATTAACAGTCGCACCGTATGGACTTATCTGCACACAGTCGGTTCGAATCCGCTCGTCGCCAGTGTGATATGCTTGAATAATATGAGGAGACGTTCGTAGTCTTGTGAACTTTTACTGAACAAGGCAACATCGACATACATCTAGCTCGGCCAACTCCAGCTAACACACTGGCCAAAAAACACGAGAAGGGTCTGTCTGCAGACTGCAAGACGGGGGCAGCAGTCTGCAGACGTCCACGCTTGAAAAACACACCTACCCCAGAACAGCCCCGCCCTCCCCAGCTCAGTCAATACATTACAGGAACATCGATACATCACTTCACAGGAAGTGGAGAGAGCAATTATCCCCCAACTGTCATTGCGCACAGCACATCATCACCAGTCAGAATGGCCGTCTTCGTTCATATTCATTATGGATTGTAAAAAGGTATGATCATGTAATGTAAAAGCGACTAGAAGCAGACGAGGCTCTGACATTTTTCTTTATTTTACTTTATTTACCTCAGTGTTTACTATACGGCTGTGCACGGGAAGAAGGCGCAGGAGACTGCTATGCAATTATGACCATTTATTAAAAACACATATACAAACCAAATAAAACACAACCAAATAAAAGTTTATTTTCATATTTGCATGACAGTAACAGCAGGGCTTCAATTCTGTTAATGGTCAATAGTCAAAGTGTATAATAAACATACGTTTTTCATTATATAGTGCTCAATGTTTTTTCTTTTTTATTGTATAGTGTACATATTTTAAATGTGATTGTAAATAAAAATTAAAATATTAATGTAGTCCTATGTATGTAGGTTATATCATAATCTGCGCGACCGCATCGTTGACTTTCTTTGATGAAGTCCACTTCAACTGATATACCGTGCTCAGGGAGTAGGGAGCAGTGGACACTGCGTAGGGACCCTGTCGAATGGAACGCACCAACAGTCTTGCGCCACACTGGTCAAACATTCTACGGTGGCCGAGACAGCTCAACACGCTGCAACTTAGGAAAACACATGCAAATTTGATAAAACATCAGCAAGTGAAGAAAACATCTTCATCAGTTTGACAACACAAGTGTTGCAAATCATCACAACACATGCATATAACGAAACGCGCTGCAAATCATCACAACACATGCATATAGCGAAACGCCCCACAAATCCTCACAACACTTGCATACAACGAAACGCACTGCAAATATTTCACAACACATGCATATAGCGAAACGTACTGCAAATCCTCACAAAACTTGCATACAACGAAACGCGCTGCAAATGCTTCACAACACATAGGGTACATATAAAGAAACGCTGCAAATTCTCACAACACAAGTATTAATGAAATGCGCTGAAAATCCTCAAACAATTAATGAAGCATTACTAATTTATTTACATTAACCTTGAGATTATATTTAGTTGAGAATATTAAATTTAGCCTTCTTAGGTATCTTTTTACATTTAATCATGTAATTATTCAGCTTATTTAGGCTAATAATATCCAAAAGATAAACATGAAAAAAAAAAACACCTTTCAGTTCACCAACAACTCAACTTAACAGTAGCCACTGCATGATAAACAAATCCAAGAAGGTGTCCTGACATTTTATCCTACCCTGTCAGATTTTCCGACACTTTTTGAGCTGTCCTCACTGCTATTTGCAGCGCGTTTGTTAATTGCATGTGTTGTAAGGATTTTCAGCGCATTTCGTTAATGCATGCGTTGTGAGGATTTTCAGCGCATTTCATTAATACTTGTGTTGTGAGAATTTGCAGCGTTTCTTTATATGTACCCTATGTGTTGTGAAGGATTTGCAGCACGTTTCGTTATATGCATGTGTTGTGAGGATTTGCAGTGCGTTTCGCTATATGCATGTGTTGTGAAGTGTTTGCAGCGCGTTTTGTTGTATGCAAGTGTTGTAAGGATTTGTAGCGCGTTTCGCTATATGCATGTGTTGTGATGAATTGCAGCGTGTTATTGCAGGCTCTCACATCAGGTAGATACGATATGAAACCATTACTCGAAAATCTTAATACTCGATAATGTCGACTAATTGTTTCAGACATATTTTCTATATATATATATATATATATATATATATATATATATATATATATATATATATATATATATATATATATATATATTTATATTTATATATATATATTTATATATATATATTTATATATTTATATATATATATATATATTTATATATATTTATATTTATATATATATATATATATATATATATATATGTGTGTGTGTGTGTGTGTGTGTGTGTATATATATATATGTATATATATATATATATATACACTAAAGTCAATATGTTACAGAGAGTCGTGCGCTTTCACATCTCCCAACCGCTCAAAATCATCTATTTTGACGCAATAAACAGATTACACAATACGCAAAACAAAAGCACCACAAAACAGAAACTCAAAGAGAAATTAAAGACTTTGACTTAACGCAAGGACAACTTTATATTTTCTTACCTGACTGGTACTTCTTGCTCTGACTGACGCCATTATGTGGCATATATGCAGCATATATCATATATGTGCATATATGCTGTATATATGCAGCATATATGTGCATATACACTGCATATTTCAAATACACAAATATATAGGTTCTTTCCATGTGGGCCAGCTCGCCCTCGTTACTCGATTCTATTATGAAATAATCTGACTTCTTGATTTTTTATTTTAAAGATGTACAAAAATCTAACCTTTCATAATTTAAAATTGGGGACAATCTTATTATAAAATAAATGTTTTTCTCTAATACATGTTAGTGCTTTGCCTCTTCAGTTTATTCATTTTTTTTTTAGAAGTCTCATCTTCTGCACAGTGACCCATTTTTGTGTTGATTTTGATATTTGTTTGTCTTGGTGGAAGATCCAGCCATGGCCCATAATTAGATTTCAGCAGGGACACTGGTTTTGATTCATAATCTGTTGATATTTGATAGAATCCAAACAAGATAAAAGTAGGCCCACAACAATAAGATCCAGCAATATATTTAACCATAGATACATTTTCATCCCTGTCTGCACCCAGCCCATATTAATTTTTTTTATATTTTTTTTTTTTGCTGCTAAAAAGTTCCTTTTTTAATTTAATCTGTCCATATATTATTACTATCAATTTTTATCAGGCTTTCTGACCTCTTGACTAACTATTTTCTGTAGTTCTCCAGGTGTGATCCTTGGAGAGTCTTTGGCCTTTCAAACTATCCTTCTCACCTTGCTTTATACTAATAGAGACACATGTCCTCTTGCAGGCAGATTTGTAACTTTCTGTTGAAAGGAACTTCTTAATTATGCCCGGAAGCTGGAAATGGGAATTTTCAATGCGTTAGCAATATTTTATTTATTTATTTATTTTTACAGCGACTTTCTAATTTGTGAAGCTTAACCATATTTTAATGCACATATCACATCTCGATTAAGGTAATTTTGCCTTTTTGTTGCTTCATATTTATACTTCTGTGAAACAGGAAGTCATGGCCCGAAAATGTTATGTTCTTATCACCCTGGTGTGCTAAAAATTTAAATATGAATGTAAAAATACATTTCAAAGATATTTTGCTTGTAAGAATTTCTAAAGGTACTAACAACTGTGTCCTATTATTTCAGAAATACATTTATTTCATAATGTGATTTTCCCACACTTTCGTTTTTATTTTTGTTAGACCTTTTCCATTTTTGAAATAAAGATCAAATTGATAATTATTTTCACAGACTTCTTTTACCATATTTACCAAGGGTACCCAACAACTCTGACCACAACTGTATGTAGCTTATTACGTTCATGCTACAGCACAGTAGGTGGCGGTAATGCTATTTTGTTTGCAAGGCAGCCATACAATAGTAGAAAGAAGAAGGCGACTTATCCTCATCCGCTGGTTAATCAGACGTGTGCTTGCTAAAAATGGCCGCGGAGCAGCAGAATGAGGTGAAAATACTGCAAAAGGAGGAAAATAAAGAGAACAGCATCGACGGGAGTCTTGGCCTGGAGAGTATCCTCACCTTAAATCGCTAATTATTAGCTAGTGCTGGGAAACAGTACTAATTCAGCAGTTTTAGTGGAGATTGGTACAAGTGATACGAGGGTCTTACGGGATACGTGTCACACAAGTACTGACTAGTTAACGTAATTGGAATCTTTATAATCAAGACTTTCAATAGGGTTTTTATAAATATTGGAGTGTTGATTGAAGAAAGTGAATAATATCTCACTTAAATGTGTAACTTAGTTCTTGCAGTATACACTTTTGCTATTACTTTTAGATCCCAGCATTCTGCAGTTGAATTGAAATATCCTGGGTTTATTGCCCTTAGCATTGACTTCAGTCCTGCAGATCATTAAAGACTCTCAGCAGCAGCATGGACTCAGACATGGGGATTACCAGCGCTACAGGTAAGGCAGAGGCGAGGTCGGACAGATCATTTTAAAAAAGAATTTTTTTAGTGAAATGATGACTGAAATTGTTGATCCTCTATTCTTGGCATCACAGGGGTTATTGCTCCAGACGATTGCGTCGATTGAGAAAAACCCTGGGCTTTAAAATGGGCAACAGACACAAGTTTACTGGGAAGAAAGTGACTGTGGAGTTGCTTTCAGACAACAGGTAATCTTTAGCACTGAAAATGTTCAGTATCAAGATTCATATTGTCTTTAATCTGAGCCCCCCCACCCCCTTCTTCCTCCACCCCCCCACCCCCCTCCACCCCCTTCTCCCCCCACCCCCCTCCACCTCCTTCTCCCTCCACCCCCCCCTTCTCTCTCTACTATAGGCATCTGTTATTAGTGTTAATGGAAGCAGAAAGAGCATGGAGTTATGCCATGCAGCTTAAACAGGAAGCTAACACTGAGCCTCGAAAGCGTTTCCACCTGTTGGCTCGCCTGCGAAAGTCAGCCACACATGGGGAGCAGCTAGAGAAATTGTGTGAGAGTCCCCGTGTGGATGCCAAGACCAAACTGGAAGCTCAGGTCAGACAAATATGTGATTTTGATAATCTCCATGTTTTATTTCAGTGAGTCCCTATGTCATATGTCCACTAACTGGAATCGTAGTGTACAGGCTTTTAATATATTAACAGTTGCTGAGCTCTGTTCCGCTAAGTATCTTTCATGTTTTCCGCAGGCATACACTGCTTATCTGAATGGCATGGTTCAGTTTGAACTGCAGGAATGGAAATCTGCAATGGAGGCCTTTAACAAGTGCAAGTTAGTGCTTCCTTTCATTCTAAGTATTTATTAATGATTAATTTGAATTGAGAGTGCAAACTCTTCATCAATGTAAAGAAATATGAACACCATTAGTGTACTAGTGTACATGTCATAAAATGTAGTAATTAGGGTTGGGTATCGTTTTTGTTTTTTTTAGATATTTGATTGTCATTAATAACTCACCCTCATGTCGTTCCAAACCAGTAAGACCTCCATTTATCTTCGGAACACAGTTTAAGATATTTTAGATTTAGTCAGAGTGCTCTCAGTCCCTCCATTGAAACTGTGTGTACGGTATACTGTCCATGTCCATAAAGGTAAGAAAAACATCAGAGGGTCAGTTAGAATTTTTTTAAGCATCGGAAATACATTTTGGTCCGAAAATAGCAAAAACTTTATTCAGCAATGTCTTCCATGTCTGTTGTGAGAGAGTTCAAAACAAAGCAGTTTGGCATATCCGGTTCGCGAACGTATCATTCAATGTAACCGGATCTTTTTGAACGAGTTCACCAAATCGAATTGAATCATTTTAAATGGTTTGCATCTCCAATACGCATTAATCCACAAAAGCTGTTAACTTTTTTAATGTGGCTAACACTCCTTCTGAGTTAAAACAAACCAATATCCCGGAGTAATTCATTTACTCAAACAGTAAACTGACTGAACTGCTGTGAAGAGAGAACTGACGATGAACACCGAGCCGAGCCAGATAATGACTCATTCACTTTTTTTCACCATCGGGTCCAGGCTAAATCTATATATGGGTTATCTATACTTGAGTAATTATTGACTTTTGACTTTTTACTTCTACTCCTTACATTTTCACGCAAGTATCTGTACTTTCTACTCCTTAAATTTTAAAAATAGTTTCGTTACTGCGATTTCATTTCGGCTTGTTTTCATTTTGGCTTGTCATCATTCAAAAAAAAAAAAAAAAAAACTGTCCAGATAAATCGAGCGATCCGGATGAAGTGAATTGGATTGTGGTTGAATGAGAAGAATAAACATATACCATTCCAACACCTTATTGGTTTGTACGCGATCCATCACACCTGCACATGACACAAATCACATCACACTCCAGCAAGGACATAGCCAGTTTTGGGTTCATTTATCAAAACATATATTTCTTAAAAGTAGGGTTGGGTATGGAACTGGTATGCACCGAACTGAATAAGAGGAAGCAGATTTCGGTGCCTTTTAAATGAAATTTGTCCTGGTTCTCCGAAATGTACACACGGAGCATGGGCGTCATTAGGCTTTTTTAGCGGGGCTGTAGCATTTAGCTCCATAAATTGCACACAAATTTTCGAACGCCTCAGTCAGTCCTCTTAGATTTCATATGCTCTCCAGTCAGTGGCATAAAAGCAAAACACGGAGGTGAACGCCGGTTCAACACATAGTGATGACGCGTGTGTAGTGAGCCTTGCATCTTCACTAAACTTTGTCAGTTGTATTTGTTTTATGGTTTGGACGTTCAAGCGATTAGATGAACAGATATTTTTATATTGAGCTACCATGTTCGCGCAGCAGCTGCATTGTGGCACGAACACTCATATAAACAGTAGCTATGAAGATCGCACGCACAGAGGAACACAGAAACTAGTTGTCAGTGCTGTCCTGTGATTTTTCACTAAACTAGCTTAGAATCTCAAAACTTATTATAGCATGTTTGTGTGCAGTGCACATGAAGCACAAGCACGTGCATAGAGAGTAGCGGTCGCGCTACGGGTTCCCGGTTTGTGTTCGTTCTCGGACTGTTCTGTGTATTTTAACTGTAGAAAAGGTTGTCCCGAGTCGAAACTACGATACAGAAAACTACATCAGTATATCATCATAAATGCAGCCGTTTTAGTTTATGTGCACGTAAACCGATAAGAAAGAAAACACATGTACAGTATTTTTGCTTAAAGAGACGACAGCCTAATAAACGCGCTGCCTGTCATTAATGTTAACCTGTTAATTGTCACCCCGTCCCGTATACGGGACGCCTACGTTGACTATACTATATTACAATCAAATCTAATCTAATCTTGACAAACTATATATTGTTGGAAAGGTCTAAGACTCCCAAATATATATTTTGTTAAAAATTATGTAGGAAAAGTAATAGATGAATTTATGACAAGAGTGCACCCTCAGAAATGTACATTACAAAAGCTTTGACCTTTGTTTAAAAAAAAGACTTCCTCGTTGCCTTTTTCTCTATCACATTTTAGAAATCATCAGAAGTTATATATCACTTGAAAACATAAAATCTCAAAATTCATCCTTCAAAACCCATTTTAAAATCAGACATTGCATTACCATGTAAATGGTACATCAAAATCATGATACAAAATGTTTTCAGTCATGAATTATAACAATTTAGGTTTATATCATGCACATTCATGTCTATCTTCAAAAACGTGAGTGACAGTTAACAGGTTAATCAAAGAACAAAAGAAAATCATTCACTGATCTTGACTGAATATATTTAATAACTTGATTAATCTTCATTTTATTTATTAAAATAAAACTATGCAGTGTTTTTAAACTTTTAATTAGTTTCTGTACCTGAAATTTAGTTCAGTTGTATTTATTTATGATATTGCTAATTGATTTGTTTGTTCCTTTCTTATTACTGACCTATCTTATTACGTGTCTTTAACACTTTAATATTTGAAATTTATATTAATATATTTGTTTTTGCTATGGTTTTTTTTTTATGACAGGCAAAATTCCTCTTGCAGTGTTTTGTAGGCTGCTGATTTTTGCTCATGTTATTCAGCTGCAACAGAATGCTTTTGTAAAAATGTTTGACATCTAAATGTTTGACTTAATTTTTTTAAATATTGGATTTTTTTTTAATCTTATTGGAATCGAAACTAGGAATCGATAAAATTCAAACAATACCCAACTCTATCAGCAGTTATTTTATCTATGTTCGTAACATTTCTTACTAGTCAGTCATATTTACAGTACAAACAATGGGAACATGGGAATCCAACTCTTTAACAGTGTAAAAAACTCAGTATGCATGAAATAGAATTTCACCCCCCTTTAATCATACATACTTTATACATACATACACTACTGTGCAAAGGTCTTAGGCTCTTAGGTATTTTCACTTAAAAGTAGAGCTGCAACTAATGACTATTTTTTCTATCGACTAATCTAACGATTATTTTTTTCGATTAGTCGACTAATCTAACGATTATTTTTATAACAATAAATAATTAATCTAATGTTCTTTTTTTTAAAATTAACTAATTAATTCTTTTGGATAACTTTACAAAAAAAAAATAAGTTCAACTTCTAATATAATATTTCAACCTTTATTCATTTTCAACTTATGTGGTATAAGTTTTTACAGTATAAAATAAATATATATAAAATAAATAAATAAATAAATAATACATAAATAGAGGCAAAGAAAAATATTTTACTATGGTAAATATGAGTTTATGATAGCATTTATAATTAAACCACAGTAGCCATAAATTTACAGTTGTCTTAGACGTCATGAAATGTTCTTTGGTTCACCATATCAGTTTTACAAAGGGAACAAACAAAGGGCCATTTTATTTGTCCTGTGTTTAAAGTGTTCACATACTTTTGATAACAATAGTCTCTGTTTTTGTGATAGAATGCAACTTTCTCCATTCACATTGTCATTACGCGAGATGTAAACAAACAGTGTGACGCGTCGACGCATTTCACGCACGTCAACGTATTTTTGTAGTCGACGTAATCGATGACGTTGACGTGTTGTTGCAGCACTACTTAAAAGAATGGTGTTGTTCCAGTTATATATTTTGCTGTAGCGTCAGTATAAAATTTCAGTTTACAATTCCAAACATTCATTTTGCCATGGTCAAACTGCTGCTGCATTCAAAATAGCACTAGATTATTGTTAACTGATATTTCCTTCTGACACACTACAGCAAAATATATAAATAACTGGCTTAAAACCCTTTTTTGGGGTGAAAATTCTAATGTGCATAAGACTTTTGCCCAGTACCGTATTTTAAAAAATGACATTGTTGCCACTTTATAAAGAATGACCATCCAGTAATTCACAGAACTGATTAAAGACAGTGACAGACAGCACTCATTTTAACTAAATATCAGAGAGATTGACAGAGATACAGTAGAAACATTGTGTGGTTTTGTATTAAATAATGACCCAGATTGTGAAATACATTTATTAGCTTTAGATTAAGGGAAGCACAACTTGGCAAATGAGAGCATCCAAGGTGAAATATATGGATTTATTTTAAATATTTGTAATGTTCTTTAATATTATACATAGTGTTTTTTTTTTTTTTTTTTTGTGGTTCTTTTTTTTTTTTTAAGTATCGGTTCAGTTACCGTTTAGGCATCGGTACCATTTTAAAAGTATCAAAATGTAAACGGACCCTACTTAAAAGTTATTATTTCTCACTGGATCATTTAACAAATGGGTCCTTTCTCTTCATCCTCCACAAATGAAGCTACTGTAGGTAGTTCGGTAGCGAGACATTTTAATAAATTATTGTTTGCGATTGACGACGTGATTGACAATGTTGTGATAAGTAGGCTTTACCAACTTTGTAACTTGTTCCCCCCCCCGAACACTGGACATAGCAGACGTATGTAGCGAATACAGGAAGCTATCAATCAAGAAGGTATCAGGATTAAGAGTTATTTTTAATTTTTAGTTTTTGATTATTCACTTGGATTAATAATTCATTTTGACAGCACTATAATGTTTATTGTAAATAGACAACCATACAAGAGTAATTGTTACTAAGGCTGCACCAATGTTCATGTCCAGTGCCCTCGCAGAGTCCTGCAGCCAAGCTTGGATGTACATTTACATTCCATTAAAGGTCATTGATGACATGCCTCTGAAGTCTGACTTTTGCACCATAACAATACTTATAGGCAACTAGTCATCATATCTAGTTCTTTAATGTACTTGCATTGTACTACAGTGCGTTCATTTTCAATGGGCATATATGCGACTGAAACAGGTAGCCTAGTGCATCCCAAATTTTTCAACATGAACATTTTAATATAACATTATAGTCATTCTGGCCTTTGGCCTTTTTTGAGGAGGTGGGGTAGTGCACAATAGGCCCCTGTGGCACGGCATAAGCTTTTGTTCTTAATGGCATTTTTCCCCTTACATTACTTTTATACTTTAAGTAGTTTTTTAAACCAGTACTTTTACACTTTTACTTGAGTAAAAAGCTTCAGTTGATACTTCAACTTCTACAAAAGTCTTTTTAAACCCTGGTATCTGTACTTCTACTTGAGTAATGAATGCCATTACTTTTGACACCACTGCTACATTGCCAAAAGTATTAGGACACCCCCTTTTAATGAACAGGTTTGACTACTTTGGCTAGTAATGTCCATGAGTACAAATATAAATTTTTATGCATATAATGATATTCTAGGGAATTGTGCTTCTAATTTTATGCCAATAGTTTGGACATTACCCTTTTCTATTCTAACACGCAATGCCTCTGTGTATAAGGCAAGGTTAAAATAATTACTAATAATTTAGTCAGTGTGGAAGACACCTCTGATGTGACTTTAAATGCAGACCGTGAGCCAAAAACTCATCACCAAACACAATTCACTTGTACATATGCGTACAATACAATTTTGTGATTTTACAATGCGTACAATTTTAAACCCTTCCAAAACTAGAAATACAAATTTTTAACACATTAATTATGTTTCCATCTTTGTTGCCACAGTTTTGGAATTGCCTTTCTCTGTTCTAAAGAAGGGAGTGTCCCGATACTTTTGCCCATATGTACAAGTCATGTTTGGTGATGAGTTTTTGGCTGAAGGTCTGCATTTAGCCACACCAAAGATGTTCAGCTGGGATTAGGAATTTGCTTTCTGCAGACCAGTCAAGTTCTTTCATACTGACTGAATCAGTCTTGTGTATGTTTGGTGTGGGGTCCCAACCTCAGATTCCTTTGTGATGGCACCGCCACGTTCGGATGCTGTCCTGTTCACTCTGCTTAGACTGTGTTTTTATTCCATTTTTTACTTACAATTACTCTCACCTTTTGCACGGATAACACCGGCACTGATCATATATGACAAGCAGAACACATTCGAAACATCAGAAATCAGTTTTCTCACCCGTTTATCGACGTTTTTCCCAATTATCCAAGTTGGCCACCTGAGATTCTCCTCACCTCGGATGAGAACAATGGCTATGAGAGGGCTCCTCCGAGGCGACAAAACAAAGCACCGAGGGGAACACGCTGGGGTTCGCAACCTTCTAAGGACCAGAACGCACAGTCCACCTTTATACTAGGGCTGTCAATGAATATTCTAAATTGGAATATGTTCAATTCAATTCAAGTTTATTTGTATAGCGCTTTTTACAAAATAAATCGTTACAAAGCAACTTTACAGAAAATAATGTTTCTACAATATTTAGTAGTAGCTAGTAGTTTGTGCACATTTGACAGGATTTTAGAAAAAAATAATAATAATGATACAAGACGTAGTCAGCTAGACGATGAACTATCAATATTATTAAGTTATTATATGATTCAGTCACACATTTAGCAATAATTGTTAGTTCTGTTTGTTGATTCAAGGTTAGCATCATCTGGGGTCCTCTGAGGGTCAGCATCATCTCTTCTCAGGTGTTCTGGATCCAGACTGGAGCTTGTTTAAATCCTAGTTACCACGGGATGTAATCCCGTGGCGAAACATAGAAACAAAATACAGACATCATTAGCATAGCTGCTGATCCAACAAAGTAAAATTAGTTTAACCCAAGCTAATGAATAAAAATGCAACTTTGAACAGATGCAACTACACTCACAATTAAAAAGAAACATTATTCGAATGCTTGGCGAAAGAGATGTGTTTTTAATCTAGATTTAAACAGAGAGAGTGTGTCTGAACCCCGAACATTATGTATTCGAATAGTAAAAAAAAAAATATAGCGTGTTTCATTTTGTTTCATATTGTCTCGCTCCATGCTAGTGGATCTGCCGTAGAGTCAATTGGTTGATCTTTAAGATAGCGGGTTAACTCCGTGTCAGCGCGCGCTCTGATCGGTAAAGGGGCAGAGATTTCAGACCTCCGTTTTTTAAGGAGATCTGTCACAAAACTCATCATACGCGCCAAAGTTTTTTGAGCAAATTTCAAAGCCGCATCCACCCGCCATCCGCAAAAAAGCCAGTGTCTGTTCTAGAAAGGATGCAGCAAATATATTTAATGCTAATGTATGAGGCATAGGCCTACGCTGAGTTTCATTTACGATGAGATGCGCTCTAGTTCACAGTGCAAGTGAACGCGGCGCGCTGGCGCTTCCATGTCAGGGTTATCATTGTCTGCTATATTTGCTTTTTATTTATTAAAATACATGCAATTGGTTGATGAAACATTTATTAAAATTAAGATAAAATTTGTTCAAAATGAAATTAGTTTTTAAGAAAGGTTTTCTACAAAGCAAAATTTAATGAAGTGGTAAATATCATGTCTGACGATTTACAAAACTTCATTAAGTGGTAAAAACCATGTCTTTCGATATATTGCGCATCTTATGATCCTATCTAAAAAATGAAAATAATTTTTGATAAAAAATGTTTGTAAAAAATATTTTAATGACACTGTTTTGGCGGTTATAGAGTTCTAATGACGGTGTTCAACTATAACCGCCGTTCTCACGGTTATATACTAACCGTCACACCCCTAGGTAAAATTGTTGACTCGTGAGATAAAGTTGTGTGCAATCTATTTAAGATACAGTTAGCATACCATTCGACCACTAGCAACATGAGGTCACATCTCAAAAATGTGCACCCAAATGAGCATGGCATAATATGTGGAACTCCAGCTAAACAGTCACATCTTGACACTTAACGTGTCTGCAACACGACAAGAGGCCATAACAGATAAAATAATTTCGTTCATTTGAAAGGACATGAGACCGATCAGTATCGCGGATGGGGCAAGCTTCGGGGAGTTCTGTCAAGCAATGGAACCAAGGTTTGGTTATTAACGTTTCATGTCAAGGAAAAGTTCCATGTTTACCACAGCACAGCTCGCTCGGAGCATTCAATGTCAGTTCTATATGCTGTAAAACTTCAATTAATATTAATAATATTGGTTTCAATCACTGAATGAAGCCTGGTATATTTGGGACAACAGTCGCAACCTTAAATTGCTTGCACAAAAATTTGTTTGTTAATTTAAACCATTATGCGCAGAGAAGTGAGGGTGAGAGAGCGTGAGGTCTGCAGTGTTGACCATTAGTTGATTTCCTTGTTTTTGTGTAGGTAATACGTTGTCATATGTTTAAACTTAAATAGACTATCTATACAAGTAGTTATATTAATATTATATTAATATATATAAATATAAAATATTCAAACGTCATTTTTGAGCAATTTTGACAGCCCTACGCAGAACATGCTCCTTCACTGGGAATGAATCACTATTTGAATTTGAGTTTTATTACTGAGGTGCCATGTAAATATATTTTTACAAGTGCTGGGCAACAATTACATTTTTAATCGCGCAATTAATTGCATTATGCTCAAAACTAATAATGCATTCAAATGCAGTGTATTGTGCACTTTTTTTTCATTTAAAAGTACTGCTATATGAACAAAAGTGCAATAATATTTGTAACCCTGGACTCCAAAACCAGTCTCTGGGGTATATTTTTAGCAATAAAAAATTATAAATTTTTCTTATATGCCCAAAATCATTAGGATATTTAAAGTAAAGCTCATGTTCCACGAAGGTATTTTGTAAATTTCCAATGGCTTGAGTTAAAAATCTAAGTTTGTGTTCTACTGAAGAAACAAAGTTACCTACATCTTTGTTGCCCTGGGGGTAAACCAATAAACAACAACTTTTCATTTTTAGGTGAACTATCCCTTTACGTTACACTTGATATTAATTTTTTTTTTCTTGCTGATCCAAAAAATTATCCGATCCATTACCCAAAACCTGCAAAATGATCTGAACCATGAGTTTAGTGATCCATTGAACCACTAGTTTATAAGTAATGTTATGTCAAGCTTTTTTTTTTATTTTTAGTGATGTTTTTCTGTGCTTCAAATGCTGAGTGAATGATTACGAGGTGTTATATATATTTCATGAATTGTACTTTTTCAACATGCCTTGTGATGTTCATTAATGTTTATTTTTTGCTTGAACTTAGGTCGCTACATAATCCATGTTATAATAAACCATGTCAGAACATGTTATTTGGAACAAAATGCTAAACATTTATTTGTAAAAAAAAATGTGAATTTTAAAACAAACCCAAATCTAATATTAATAAGACAAAAAAAATAAAATCTCTTCATATAAACAAAGGCTTTGCCTGTTCTCATTTAAAATTATTCAACCACTGCATTGGAAGTGCAATCCAAACTAAGATGCTGAATATATGGAGCATGAACAGTTTTTTTAAAATCTAAATTATATTGTATAATTTAATTTTAAAACAAAAACCGAATACTCTGATTTTAGTTTTGTAAAACTATACCGCATAAAACATCTGCATGAAACTAATACGGCAGAGGGGCTGAATGAGATGCAATTTTACTCTGACAGTAGCGATACAGTAGTTCCTTGGTTTCTTTGGCTGTAAACAAAGCAGTATAGCACCTATGAATGCTGCTTTAAAATGCATTAAAAAAAAAATAACATGAAAAGAATGTTTATCTAAACTTTTCTTAAAGTCAGTTCCCCTCAGAGATACATTCATATAAAACCCACCCCCAAATGTATTGCGATTCGTTTAACATCTCTACCATTTTAAATCATCAAATATTTGTATCTGTTTTCAACTGGCTCATGACTCAGTTGTTAAATTCCTTATTCTTGGTTCACTGCACTGTAAATGAAAAATAAATAATGTTTTAAATATTATTTAATTTGAAAACTGCACGGAGACCTGATTTTGCTGCATGTGACAAAAGGATTACATTACAAAAGGCAAAAGGCTTCTCATTACAAAATTAGTGAAATGTAATAAAGTGGAATGCTTGGTGTATTCTGTGTATGTACAAAGATTTATTTCTGTGACTATGTTTGTGGACTGTTTGCAGGACCATCTATGAGAAACTGGCAAGTGCTTTTACTGAGGAGCAAGCAGTGCTTTATCATCAGAGAGTGGAAGAGATTTCACCCAACATCCGATACTGTGCATATAACATAGGTGAGACACTTTTTATGGCTAAGGCTATACATGTGTGATTGGGAGAAAGCAATGCTTTTCCCTTTAATTGCATTTCCCTTTCATTGCTTTTCCCTTTCATTGCTTTTCCCTAACTGGATCCACTGTGCACTGTTGCATGACAGAAATGAAACCATAGCGACGTGGCATGTGATACAGACAGAAGTGATGGATTTGGGGGGTCCCACGTGTTTATTTTGCCTGTATAGTTTGAGCAGTCAAGATGCAGCTTCCTTCCATTCCATACCAGATGGGGGCAGTATGCCTCAATAAAGTGAATTGGTCTACTCTAGAGTAACAAACGAGAAACGGCATAGTCTCTATGCTCCACCCCTACCTTCACAACAACACTACAGCCATGGCCGAAGCATAACCGTCCGTTCACACCGCCGTCATCTAGAGCTCTAGCCGCTCTGCTCACGACGCTGCAGAAAGATTTGTGAGTGCTCAGACGCTCTAATGTAGATTGAATGCTTATTTTGTATTTAAAGCAAACAAGCTTGTTGATCTCGTGCAGACGAACCACAAGGAGTTATAAGTTAACCTCGTTAAATATTGTTGTGGATGAAATATTAGGATCCTTTACTTAAAATGAACATTCTCAGACACCTTGGTCCACGTATCACTTGTAATTTATTTTTTATGTCCCTGTACGCAAACAGGGACACATCATAGATTAATACAAACGCTAAACAGCAATAATCAACCTGTCCTTTATTCTGCTTGGGAACTAATGTGCCAACTCTCAAGCATTCACCGTGAGACCCACGCAATTGACTTTTCGCACGCTTTCACGCCCCACACAAATTTTTTCACGCACAGAAAAACCATGAAGCAAAGAGGACACGGAGACCAACAGACTAGACAGAGCAGGTTAGTTATGATATAATAGGGCTGTGCAAAAAATCGAATGCGATTTTCATGCACCTCTCATCAGTAAAGACGCTCCTTTGGATGGTATTACTTATTTAACATGCCAACAGAAAATCTATCTGTTTCTGTTTTTATGACTGGATTCCATTATTCTGTCCATATTTTCTGCATTGTGGAAATCAAAGTGGGGCCCAATATATATTTTCCAAATGTCTTCAGGCTCTTTAAAACACCACTACCAAACTCAAACAATTACACAAGAAAAGAAAAAAGCTTTACCTCATCTTTGTCTGTGAAATATCCACCTCGTCACTGTGGGACTGGCAGTGGGAGTAAACAGTATTCACTTACACAGAAAAAGCAAGTACGAAACGCTTGGAGTGAGGGGAGATTTTTCACCAGTTTATTCATCACGGATGGTTTCATTATCTCGGGCGGATAAAAAACTAAGAAGATAAAAAATAAAGTTAAAATGTGTCACTGTTAAGGTAAAGTCTATGTGTGGGAGAGTATACTTGCATTACTGGAAGTAGCTTCTCAGCAACTTACACATACTTTGACTACTTTGTACAAACCACAGCTATTTTGCTCATATACTCTATCTGTGTTTATCTAGGAGACCAGAATGCTATAAATGACCTCATGCAGATGAGACTGAGTGCAGGAGGAGGGGGTGGCATGATGGCTGAAAAACTGGAGGTCAGGGGTCTTGTCTTTGCACTTCTGTTCCTGTTAAGTGATGAAATATACAATGTAAACTGCATTTTCTGGGAGAAAATGCCATGCCAAACTGTCTTATTAAAGTTTTTTTTTTCTCTCCGAAAATTACAATTTGATTTTATCATGCATTTTATAAAATTAGTAAGTTGCATTGGCGTGTTCACAGTCTTTACATTTGTGTTTTCTCTCTGTCTCTCAGGCGCTGATTACTCAGACAAGAGCAAAGCAGGCAGCTGTGATGAGTGAGGTTGAGTGGAGAGGCCGTACAGTGCCTGTCAAAATTGACAAGGCCAGAATCTTCCTGCTGGGTCTGGCAGACAATGAAGCTGCTATTATACAGGTACATAAACAATCTCATTCCCAATTTTTTTTGTGTGTGGTACTCATAATGACAAAAGCGACTTTTGCCCTTCCTGTTGTTAAAATGAGTTGTAATCAACTAAGATGTATTGGTTGACATCAGTTCAGACTTGTATTAGTTAATAAAAAATACAAGTGACAGGCTGCACGATCCAAGCAGATGGGATGTCCATTTAGCAAAATGCAGTGCAGATGCTGTGTAGGGCTGGGCGATATATGGCCAAAAAAATCTTCTCCTTTTTGGCTTAAATACAATTTTCTATTTGGATAAAAAATGATTTACTTAAAACATTCTGCCCAGTGTTTATATTAAAGGAAATGAAAACAAAAATAGTGAAATTAAAGGCTGGGCTATCCATTATATGCAAAACGGGGGCAAAAATCACATTATATTCTAACATTGTAACATTAAAAAAAAAAAAAGCTTTTTAAAGCAGATCAATTCATTAAGCTAAAAATTAAAGTAAATAAACACAAGAGCACAGATTAGTTGCATTTCATTTTGATTACCCCATTACTGCCATCTGTTATCATAAAATACACTTACTTGTAGGTTTAAAATTGTACATGACACAATTATTGCACTGCTATTCTTTTGCGCTCCGGCTGTTTGGGGTTTGGTAGCTGCTTTAAACTATACGTGTTAACTAGGGCTGTCACTTTTGTGAAAAAATCATTTTCGATTTTTAAGACACAAGTGTTTAAGACAATCTTGCAATGGTCCTTTTCATAACTCAGAATGTCCTGTAACTAGATGCGCGAATTTGCTTCTACCGGGACTGCGAGACCTCCAGACGCGCGTAAACGCGTCTTTACATTGACTTAACATTGGAATAATTCGTGGCAGACACTCTATTCACGTTTGGTGTGAACGCATAGAGGTTGATTTCGACGTCACTGGGTCTTTCGAGACAGAAGCCCACCAGGGTGGCGCAGAAGACCACCACAACCGTGCGTTAGGGACAGGAGCCCACCAGGGCGGCGCCGAAGACCACCACAGTGGGATTGATGATACAGGACAGCAAGTCTTCGGCTGAGACTTGACGAGACTCTGGAAGTTCAGCAGAGACGTTGAGAGGCTCTGGTAGTTCAGCATAGACGTGGAGAGACTCTGGTAGTTCAGCAGAGACGTGGAGAGACTCTGGTAATTCAGCAGAGACGTGGAGAGGCTCTGGTAGTTCAGCAGAGACGTGGAGAGGCTCTGGTAGATCCTTGGTGTTTTGACTGGATTCAGGAAGATCAATGGTGACTTGATGGTCAACTGTGGCTGTCATCTTGTGCCATGGCTCTGGGCTGGCGGCCATCTTGCGCAGTGGCGCTGGGCTGGCGACCACCTTGTGCTGTGGCGCTGGGCTGGCGGCCATATTGTGCAGTGGTGCTGGGCTGGCGGACCTCCTGCCTGTAGACCCCGGTCTAGAGTCGGCCATCCCACCCGGAGAGACCGGTGTGGCTGGGGTATCCCACGGAGACCGATGTTTAACACTAATATTGGGCATAAATGAACATGTTAAATATAAAGTATTTAAAACAGGTAAGTTCATATGTTTGGAGTAAGTTTAATTGAACTGATGCATCAGTCATACAGCGCTCCGGACAGCGCTCCGGATGAGACCGACACACCACCACAAAAACAAGAATGAGATGCGTTCTAACATAACGGTGGCATTAAACTCAGTTAGTGAGGGCTCGTTTAAAATATTGCACATATAAAGGCTGTTCAGATTACTTGTTAAAGTGCAATGAAATACCTTATATCTGGAGACAATGTACATCTGTTTGTGGATGGAGACTTTGTAACGGCCAAAATGATGCATCACATTATAGTTTGGAGTGCATGAAAATAATAAGGCGGCAGAGTGAACTTATCATCCATAGTGGTCCACTATGGATGATAAATTCGCTTTGCCACCTTGTTAATATTTTGTCTTTATTTGTATCGCCAAGAAAGAGTTAATCTCTCATGTTTGAGAAGACCGCGATGCCGTGTAGCAGCCTTTTCTATCTCTATCATTTCATGGATATAACGAGTTGTAAAGCTCTTCAAAGGTGTAAAGGCCCTTGTCACCCATTATATCACCCAAGGAGTGAATCCCTTTGTCGTACCACTGTCGACACTGGCCAAACTTAATAGGGTGCTTTCCAATGAGCAAACCATAGTTATTAAAGATAGGAGAGTAGGGATTCCATTTAGAGCTGATATCACATGCTTTTCCTGCTGCTCTCCATACTGAAAGAACGTGTGACACTAAAGGACCGAAACGAAGTTTACTTTTATTTATAGGGATATTAGCAAATAAAACTTCGTCCAACTTTAGAGGAAGAACCAGATTCTCCTCCAGGGAACGCCAAGAGACATCAATTCCACCATCATACCAGCTGAACAAGGGACGTAATGTAAAAGCCCAGTGATACAACTTAAAGTTGGGGAGTGAGAGTCCACCAGCAAATCTATCTCGTTCCATTGTGGAAAGTTTAAGACGTGGTCGTTTGCCATTCCAGGCAAATTTGGTGATTATGCTCTGTAACCTGTCCCAAAAACGGGACGGAGGAGGCAAGGGCAGCATGGAACTTACAAAGTTAATTCGAGGTAGTACATTCATTTTGATAATCGAGACACGTGATCTAAGAGAATTTGGAAGTGACAACCAATTGTCCAGGTTACAAGAAATTTTAGACAGAATACCCTCATAGTTGGTTTTAATTATATACTGCAATGAAGCACCAATCGTGATACCCAAATACTTAAATTGCTGAACCACTGGTATATCTGAGGGTAGAGCTGTGTTTCTCATTGCGTCATTCAGTGGAAGAAGTGCCAACTTTGACCAGTTTATTTTATATCCGGAAATCTCGCCAAAGCGGCCAAAGATTGTTAAGATGTTACGTATGGACTGCAATGGGTTACCTAAATAAAGAAGGACATCGTCTGCGTACAACGAAATATGTTGACTGGTTCCACATATTGTGATTGGGGTGATGCCTTTATCTATGCGTATGGTCTGTGCAAGTGGCTCAAGCGACAGTGCAAAAAGAAAAGGACTTAGAGGGCATCCCTGACGAGAGCCTCTGGCTATGTCAAACAACGAAGAACAAGTTCTACCTGTCAACACCATGGTGGTGGGATTTGCATACAACACTTTGATCATACGAATGTAAGAGGACCCCAAAGCCATAACCTTCAACACAGACCACAGATATGGCCATTCCAGACGATAAAGGCTTTCATAGCATCTAGAGAAAGAACAGCAGCAGGAACAGTTGATGAAGAAGTGCCATATATTATATGGAGTAATCTTCTAACATTATCAGATTCCAACCTGGTTCTAATAAAACCAGTCTGGTCACAGTTAAAAAGCTTAGTCATGACTGGCTGAAGCCTTTGTGCAAGCAATTTAGCATACATTTTTAGATCAGCATTTAGCAGAGACAAAGGCCTATAACTTGAGCAATCATTTGGGTCCTTGTCTTTTTTTTGAACAAGAGTGAAATAACGGCAATATTCACATCTCTAAAAAAAGACCCTCTTTCAACAGCAGCTTGAATCATATCAAAAAGGAGAGGGCCCAAAGTGTCCCAAAAGGTTGTGTAAAATTCAGGGGGAATTCCATCCAACCCAGGAGACTTACCGCTACGCATATCGGAAACAGCCTCCTTTAGCTCATCTAAGGTTATGGGGGTATCTAATTGTAAAGAGTCTTCCTCAGATAGTTTAGGAAGCAGTATTTGTTTTAGAAAATTGTCACACGCATCCTGGTTATGCAATACCTCCGAGCTGTATAATTCAGAGTAAAAGCTGCGAAAGGTATTATTAACCAGTGAGGGTTCATTAAGAATGTCACCATCTTTGGACTTGATTGCGCTGATATCTGAAAAATGTTCATTTGACCGCAATCTAAGAGCGAGTAAACTGCTGGGTCTAGACCCATTAAAATAGTACAACTGCCGCGTCCTATGAATTAAAAATTCTGCGCGCTGCTTCATAATAGCATTTATCTCTTTGTTCACAAGATTAAATTGAAGCCTTACATCCTCATCATAACTTTGTTGTAAAAGGAGATCTAAAGCTGAGAGTTTAGACTCTAAACCGTGTAATCTAGATGAACAAACTTTCCTTATGCTAGAAGCATAACACACAGTAAAGTTCCTAATAAACCCCTTGATAGCATCCCAGAGTATGCGTGGGTCCTCGACTGAACCTTTATTTATATTGACAAAGTCTATTAGTTGACTTAAGAACTTGGATTTGAATGCTTCGTCTCAGAGAAGTGTGGTGTTGAAACGCAATCTAGGGGCCCGAGCTGGATTAGAGGTAAACAAAACAGAAGCAATCACTGCCTTGTGGTCAGAAAATGCCACTGGCAATAAGCTAACATTAACAATGTTATGAAACAAGCCTCTAGAAGAAAAAATAAAGTCAATTCGCGAGAAAGATTTGTGTCTAGATGATAAATGTGTGAAGGCTTTAATATCAGAATTTAGTATACGCCAAAGATCCACCACCCCAGTATCATTGATCCAGGAGCGTAATAAATCAAAAGCATATTTTTGATCTAAATTTTCGGAGTTTCCTGACCTGTCAACTGAATAATCAACAACAGCATTAAAATCAGCGCCAATAATAAATTTAAAGTCAGAAAGCTCCAGAAGTACCTTAGTTATCTGTTCATAAAATTATTTTTCAAAATTATTAGGAGCATAAATTGAAACCAGAGCAACATCTCTATTTTCTATATTTACTTTCGCAACTGCTATTCTACCTTTGCTATCTGCCCAAGTATCCAACAGTTTAAGGCGCAGATTACACTGACATATCATTGCTACCCCTTCGGATTTATTTGAAACTGAGGAGCAAGCAAGAACACGAAAAAAACGATTTGACATACGATCAGTATCCCTTTTAACCAGATGAGTCTCTTGTAAGAAGGCTATATTTATTCTCTTTCTCCGCAAAAAGTCCAAAGTAGAAATTCGTTTCACTGGATTATTCAGGCCCCGTACATTGAGGCTAAGAACGTTTAAATTGACACCATCAGCCATTTAAGAAGCAATAGAAAATTAGAAAATGTAGTCAACATGAGAAAGCAGATTATATATTGGAGAAAAAAACGGGAAGGAGAGGGGAATTTAAACTCTGGTCCAGGCTTAAATGAACAAGTATTAGAACAATATAAAAACAAAAACAGAACAAGGAGAAGATTGGGTGCACCCATGTCTATAACTCCTGTTGTACAAAATGAAAAACTATTAGTAATTCATCGTTTGATGATACTAGCAACTTTCGCGTCCAGCCCAGACTCCAGCTTAGTGAAAGAGTCATTCAACAGCTTTTGCGTTCGCCGTCCTTCTTCTGCCACGACTTCGGCGATGTGTTTAAGCAAAGCATCATGTGAAAAATCAAGAAACGAGCTCTCATGGCTAACTGCATGATCGCTGCTAGCACTAGCCTCGCTAGAAACAGTAACGTTACAATCTGCCGAAAAGCCTCGGGGATGGTCTAGCTTGTTTTGTTTTGACGGCTTGGGCATGATGAACTAACAATGAATTTTAAATAATAATAATAATAGACCATAACATATGAAAGAGAATGACCAGCATGACTGGTCCACAAGGCGGTGCTGGTTGCATTTGAGGTACAGGTCATGGGGTTTCTCAGATTTCCCTTGAGACCGGTAAGCATTAGCCTCGATAGTAGTCGTGTCTTCTTCATTGCGTATTTTTATATTTTGAATGTATCCCTCCACTGCATACTGTAACCCCTTTTGCCTCAATATGGAGGATATCGCGGAGGTATTGCTCCAAAAAAGGTCACTGACACGCACGGGTATACCTCTTCCCGTCATGGCAATATGTCGTGCTGGTCGTGTTTGACCATTTGTTTGTCGGAGGTAGCAACAGTAACTAAGGGGGGCGGGGCTCGGCGAAAGGCTAATTATGATTGTAAGCCAATTTCTCTAGCTTTGTAGGAGACAAGATCACTGCCCCAATATCATATGGGCTACATGCTTCTCTTTCCAATTGGATCCAAGTGGAGTGTATAAAGTTGGGATCTAGCCACATTATAATAGTATGGAGAGCGCTGGCATAGTAATAAAGAGAAATTAGGGAGGACCAATCCACCTTCAGCTTTAGGTTTACAAATATGAGCTTTACTTATTCGATGGGCTTTATAATCCCATAAAAAAAGAGAAAATTATTGAATACAATTGCTTGAAAAAAAATCTTAGGTAAAAATATTGGGATGTTCTGAAAAAGAGAGAGGATTTGAGGAAGAAAAATAATTTGAAATATAGCTGCAAGCAGCAATCACGGGGCCAAGCATTCCAGCGGCAACATCAGGAGCTAAGCATATGTAGCATCAGACCAAATGCAACAATGAATAATGAAATTAATAATTGCATGGTTGTAATTGAAATGGCTGAAAATCGTTAATAAAAGTTCCACAGCGAGGAGCTAAGCATGGCATGGAGCATCAGACCAAATGCAACGAGTAAGAAAAGCAATTATTGGAAGAGTGTAATTGAAACAGCCAGTAAAACTCCAGTAAAATGATGCATTATCATTTTTGGAAAATAGTTGGCGCTGTAATCAAATCGCTTTGTTGTGTTCTGTGGGAGGTGACAATGTTGTGGGCAATTTCTTTCAAAATACTTACAGACCTTTAGGGCAATGAGTCGAACATGCCCACCGAGTTTCGTTCCGATCGACTTCCATTAACCTTGTCAAATAGGCGCTTAAAGTTGTTTGGCCAATGGCGGCCATGTTTTTTAAGATAAGTGAAATTCCTCATAGACACTTGTGCCACATTGGGCCATACCAATTTTCAAGTTGATTGGATCAACGGTTGCTTAGTTATAGCCATTTGATTTTTTTTCATCCTGTAGCGCCACTAAGTGGCAGATATGGAAAAAAATAATAATTTGACTAAAGTTTTTGTTCATGCATATGAGTTCTGAGTTTGGTGAAGATATCTCATTTTGTTCCCGAGTTATAGCCTTTTTCGTAAAATTGGTCCACGAATTTGAATGTTTTGGGTCACCTAGTTTTTTGTTCAGTCTTGATCAAACCACTGCAGTAATATTCTCAGGACTCTCTAGATCAATAACTTTGAAAAAATATGTTGTATTTTGTCCTTTGGTTAGATAACATTTAAACAGGCCTAAAAAACAAAAGATTTCTGTTGTGAATGGCATTAAACTGCAAAAAAAAAAAGGGGGTAATATAATCACACATGCATTAGATCTGTATTTTTTCTAAACAATCATGCAAAATTTAACAGAGATTAGGTAAAAAAGAACACTGTAATATTTATAAAGCTTCAAAACCCAGTGTTGAATAAAAAATTGCAATTATAACCACTAGATGTCACCGGAAGACCACTAATGAGCTCACTAAAGACTAAAACATTACAGTTTATGGGCTTGTTGAGGGATTCATCTAGAAAAAATGTATATTACTATTATTTAATATTACTGTTCAAGCATTTCAGATCACATTGAGTCAAAGTTTACCAATTTATTCATACAGATATATCTAATGTTTATAATTATGCCAGATTATGATTGCAATGAAACCTGAAAAATGACATAGAAGCCCATAAAAACAGAAGACTTGCAATAGGTTTTATCACCCATCATTTATTTTAATTATCTATATATATAACAAAATGTGTGCATCTGTGTGTGGGTTTAAGCATGCTTATTGAGTATTAGTATAGTAGTTTAAACATTTCATGTTTGTGTGTGTCTGTAATTCTGTTCTATTCTTTTACTGTCAGCCATATCTAGGTTATTTAAAATCAGTGCAGTACTATTATCTAGACTGTGAAATTATACATAAATTGCGTATGCTTCTTTGGAATGAAATTAAGACAACATATAACAGTTATAAAGGTTAAAGAGACAGTCTTGTATGATAAATTGCATTTACGACCACTAGATGTCACTGGAAGACCACTAATGGGCTTTGCAGAGATATAGCCTCAGACTCATTTTGTGAAGATGCCTGACATCTGAAGCTGCGCTGTACAAAAACGGTTTCGTCTATTGACACGAAATCCATAACTTTTTGTCAGCACGGTCTGAAGATGATCTGATTCAATTTTGGTGAAAATCGGACAAACGGTTGAGGATGAGTTTAAAAAAAAAGGTTTTCAACATGAATCAAAATGGCGGACAGGAAGTTTTGCTTAATATGACATAATTGGTATGCATGTTGTCGGCATGTCCCAAGGAACATTTTGAGACATGTTTCATGATAATAGGCTAATGCAATCAAAAGTTATTAGCATTATTGGAAATGTAATAATTAGCGGTTATTGATTGGTTTATTACTCTTGACCAATAGGTGGCGCTGTGACCAAAATGATGTGGCGTGGTCAATGTGATGTGACAATGTCACATATTAAGTTTTGTGTAAATATCTCCAACCTTTGCAGAGATACAGCCTCAGATGCAGTTTGGCATCTTTCCAGCAAATTCGTTGGTACGCTAATTGAAAACGGTTACGTGTATCGACACAAATTCCATAACTTTTTGCCAGCATGGTCTGAAGATGATCCAAATCAAATTTGGTGAAAATCTGAGCAACGGTCTAGGAGGAGTTCGAAAAAGTAGGTTTTCAACATGAATCAAAATGGCGGACAGGAAATGTTGCCAAAATTGACAAATGGGGTATCTGTGTTCTCGGCATGACCCAAGGAATCTATCAACATCAGCTTTGTTACAATAGGCTAATGTATGCAAAAGTTATTAGCATTTTTCGAAAAAATCGTTATAACTATTGACCACAAGGTGGCGCTGCCCCCAATTTTTTTGTGTACATTCAGGGCATGGAGCCGGACATTTTTGTAATTATTTGCGAAACGATACGGAACTTCATTCTTAAGATACAGCAATTTACAACTAAATTCAAAATGGCCGACGCCCAAAATGGCCGAATTGGGAATATTTGGTACCATTCGACTCGGAATGATGCACTGAATCTAAAGACACCACTTTTGTGATTTTTGGCAAAACCGTTCAGAAGTTATGAGCAAAAACATGCATTTTTCATATCTCCTGACCACTAGGGGGCACAGCGCCGAAACACTGCAGGTAGTCCCAGGGAATGGTTGTTATAAGACCCACCAAGATTGGTCTCAATAGGCCAAACCGTTGCGGAGATATAGCCTCACGTTCACGTTTGCGTGCTTTTCGAAGAATTCGTTCATGAGCTATTCGGAAACGGTTTGAGAAATCAACTTGAATTCCATAACTTTTTGCCAGCATGGTCTGAAGATTATCTGATTCAATTTTCGTGACAATCGGTGCAACGGCCTAGGACGAGTTCGAAAAAGTAGGTTTTACGAACAATTGACGATAGCGAAAAAACTAAGCCTTGCGATTTTTGAATTTCGGTGTCCATTCGACTCGGCATGAGCCAAGGAATCACAGGAAAAAAGAATTTTCATTTTGTGGCTTACGGTTCAAGAGTTATTAGCATCAAGTTTTTGAAAGTTTAGACAATTGGTGGCGCTAGAGAGTTTGAGTTAGAGACTTCAAATTTGCTACGGTTAATGTTCAGACAGTCCTCTATTAGTGTGCCAAATTATACAACTTTCCCGCAATCGGTTCTATGGGCTACCATAGACTTGGGGTGGAAGAAGAAGAGGAAGAATAATAAATATAGCTGCAAGCAGCAATTACGGGGCCAAGCACTCCAACGGCAAATGTAGGAGCTAAGCATGGCATGAAGCATCACACCAAATACATTAATGAGCAATAACAGTAATTTTGGAATTATTGTAATTGAAATGGCAAAAAAAAAATCATAATACCACCTCTAGTAGCATGATTACTTGGCTTATAAAGTTTGACCAATAGGTGGCACTGTTATGAAATCAATTTGGTGTACTCTGTTTGACTTTTCAATGACACACACAAAGTTTGGTGTTAATATGCCACAGCATTCCAGAGATGCAGCCTCAAGTGTCATTTTGTCATTGTGTTTCAACTTCGTCGCTTTGGTATGCGAAAACGGTTTTGTCTATCGACACAAAATCCATAACTTTGTGTCAACATAGTCTGAAGATCATCTGATTCGAATTTGGTGAAAATTGGACATACGGTTCATGAGGAGTTCGAAAAAGTAGGTTTTCCACATAAATCAAAATGGTGGACCGGAACTTCAGTAAACACTGGCATATTTGGTATCTATGTTATCGGCATAAGCCAGGGAATATTTTGAGCCCAGTTTCTTTGCAATAGGCTAATGGACTAAAAAGTTATTAGCATTTTAAAAAGTGTAATTACTCATGGTTAATGAATGGTTTATTACTCTTGACCAATAGGTGGCGCTGTTACCAAATTTATGTGGCATGGTCAGTGTGAGGTGGCGATGACACATACAAAGTTTGGTGCAAATATGTCAAAGTGTTGCAGAGATACAGCCTCAAATGCATTTTGGCACCCTTCCAGCAAATTCGTTGATGCGCTAAATGAGAACCGTTACGTATATCGACACAAAATCCATAACTTTTTGCCAGCATGGTCTGAAGATGATTCACGTCAAATTTGGTGAAAATTGGGCTAACGGTCTAGGAGGAGTTCGAAAAAGTAGGTTTTCAACATTAAGCAAAATGGCGGACAGGAAGTAAGGCCAATTTTCACATTATTGGTATCAATACTCTCGGCATGACCCACAGAATATAGCGAGACCATTTTAATTTTAATAGACTAATTTATTCAAAAGTTATTAGCGTTTATGTGATATTTCATTATAACTATTGGCCACAAGGTGGCGCTGCCACCAAACTTTTTGAGTACCTTCAGGGCATGGAGCCGAATATTTTTGTAATTATTTGCGAAACGATACGATGCTGCGTTCAAAAAATACAGCATTTTGAAACATAATTCAAAATGGCCGACGCCTAAAATGGCCGACACAGGAAAATTGGATATCATTCGACTCGACATGACTCACTGAATCTAAAGAGACCAGTTGTGTGATTTTTGGCCAAACCATTCAGTAGTTATAAGCCAAAATATGCATTTTTCATATCTCCTGACCACTAGGTGGCGCTGTGTCGAAACACAGCAGGTAGTCTCAGTTCATGCTTGTTATAACACACGCCAAGTTTGGTCTCAATATGACAAACCGTTGCCGGGATATAGCCTCACGTGCATGTTTGCGTGCTTTTCGTCAAATTTGTTTACATGTCATTCGACAACAGTTGGACGAATCAACTTGAATTCCATAACTTTTTGCCAGCATGGTCTGAAGATGATCTGAGCCAATTTTCGTGGAAATCGGACTAACCGTCTAGGACGAGTTCGAAAAAGTAGGTTTTTCGAATAATTGAAAATAGCGAAAAAACTAAACCTTGCGATTTTTGAATTTTAGGGTTCATTCGACTTGGCTTGAGCCAAGGATTCAGAGGAAAAAAGAATTTCCATTTTCTGGCTTACGGTTCAAAAGTTATTAGCATACAAACATTGAAAGTTTGGACAAGTGGTGGCGCTAGAGAGTAGGAGTTAGAGGCTTCAAATTTGCTATAGTTAATGTTGGGACTGTCCTCTATCAGTGTGCCAAATTATACAACTTTCCCGCAAACGGTTCTATGGGCTGCCATAGACTTGCGGCGGAAGAAGAAGAAGAATAAATATAGCTGCAAGCAGCAATTACGGGGCCAAGCACTCCAACGGCAAATGTAGGAGCTAAGCATGGCATGAAGCATCACACCAAATACATTAATGAGCAATAACAGTAATTTTGGAATTATTGTAATTGAAATGGCAAAAAAAAATCATAATACCACCTCTAGTAGCATGATTACTTGGCTTATAAAGTTTGACCAATAGGTGGCACTGTTATGAAATCAATTTGGTGTACTCTGTTTGACTTTTCAATGACACACACAAAGTTTGGTGTTAATATGCCACAGCATTCCAGAGATGCAGCCTCAAGTGTCATTTTGTCATTGTGTTTCAACTTCGTCGCTTTGGTATGCGAAAACGGTTTTGTCTATCGACTCAAAATCCATAACTTTGAATCAGTATAGCCTGAAGATCATTTGATTCGAATTTGGTGAAAATCGGACATACGGTTGATGAGGAGTTCGAAAAAGTATGTTTTCAACATAAATCAAAATGGCGGACCGGAAGTTCAGCTTACCGTGGTATATTTGGTATCTATGTTATCGGCATAAGCCAGGGAATATTTTGAGCCCAGTTTCGTTGCAATAGGCTAATGGACTAAAAAGTTATTAGCATTTTAAAAAGTGTAATTACTCATGGTTAATGAATGGTTTATTACTCTTGACCAATAGGTGGCGCTGTTACCAAATTTATGTGGCATGGTCAGTGTGAGGTGGCGATGACACATACAAAGTTTGGTGCAAATATGTCAAAGTGTTGCAGAGATACAGCCTCAAATGCATTTTGGCACCCTTCCAGCAAATTCGTTGATGCGCTAAATGAGAACCGTTACGTATATCGACACAAAATCCATAACTTTTTGCCAGCATGGTCTGAAGATGATTCACGTCAAATTTGGTGAAAATTGGGCTAACGGTCTAGGAGGAGTTCGAAAAAGTAGGTTTTCAACATTAAGCAAAATGGCGGACAGGAAGTAAGGCCAATTTTCACATTATTGGTATCAATACTCTCGGCATGACCCACAGAATATAGCGAGACCATTTTAATTTTAATAGACTAATTTATTCAAAAGTTATTAGCGTTTATGTGATATTTCATTATAACTATTGGCCACAAGGTGGCGCTGCCACCAAACTTTTTGAGTACCTTCAGGGCATGGAGCCGAATATTTTTGTAATTATTTGCGAAACGATACGATGCTGCGTTCAAAAAATACAGCATTTTGAAACATAATTCAAAATGGCCGACGCCTAAAATGGCCGACACAGGAAAATTGGATATCATTCGACTCGACATGACTCACTGAATCTAAAGAGACCAGTTGTGTGATTTTTGGCCAAACTATTCAGTAGTTATAAGCCAAAATATGCATTTTTCATATCTCCTGACCACTAGGTGGCGCTGTGTCGAAACACAGCAGGTAGTCTCAGTTCATGCTTGTTATAACACACGCCAAGTTTGGTCTCAATATGACAAACCGTTGCCGGGATATAGCCTCACGTGCATGTTTGCGTGCTTTTCGTCAAATTTGTTTACGTGTCATTCGACAACAGTTGGACGAATCAACTTGAATTCCATAACTTTTTGCCAGCATGGTTTGAAGATGATCTGAGCCAATTTTCGTGGCAATCGGACTAACCGTCTAGGACGAGTTCGAAAAAGTAGGTTTTTCGAATAATTGAAAATAGCGAAAAAACTAAACCTTGCGATTTTTGAATTTTAGGGTTCATTCGACTTGGCCTGAGCCAAGGATTCAGAGGAAAAAAGAATTTCCATTTTCTGGCTTACGGTTCAAAAGTTATTAGCATACAAACATTGAAAGTTTGGACAAGTGGTGGCGCTAGAGAGTAGGAGTTAGAGGCTTCAAATTTGCTATAGTTAATGTTGGGACTGTCCTCTATCAGTGTGCCAAATTATACAACTTTCCCGCAAACGGTTCTATGGGCTGCCATAGACTTGCGGCGGAAGAAGAAGAAGAAGAAGAAATATAGCTGCAAGCAGCAATTACGGGGCCAAGCACTCCAACGGCAAATGTAGGAGCTAAGCATGGCATGAAGCATCACACCAAATACATTAATGAGCAATAACAGTAATTTTGGAATTATTGTAATTGAAATGGCAAAAAAAAAATCATAATACCACCTCTAGTAGCATGATTACTTGGCTTATAAAGTTTGACCAATATGTGGCACTGTTATGAAATCAATTTGGTGTACTCTGTTTGACTTTTCAATGACACACACAAAGTTTGGTGTTAATATGCCACAGCATTCCAGAGATGCAGCCTCAAGTGTCATTTTGTCATTGTGTTTTAACTTCGTCGCTTTGGTATGCGAAAACGGTTTTGTCTATCGACACAAAATCCATAACTTTGTGTCAACATAGTCTGAAGATCATCTGATTCGAATTTGGTGAAAATTGGACATACGGTTCATGAGGAGTTCGAAAAAGTAGGTTTTCCACATAAATCAAAATGGTGGACCGGAACTTCAGTAAACACTGGCATATTTGGTATCTATGTTATCGGCATAAGCCAGGGAATATTTTGAGCCCAGTTTCGTTGCAATAGGCTAATGGACTAAAAAGTTATTAGCATTTTAAAAAGTGTAATTACTCATGGTTAATGAATGGTTTATTACTCTTGACCAATAGGTGGCGCTGTTACCAAATTTATGTGGCATGGTCAGTGTGAGGTGGCGATGACACATACAAAGTTTGGTGCAAATATGTCAAAGTGTTGCAGAGATACAGCCTCAAATGCATTTTGGCACCCTTCCAGCAAATTCGTTGATGCGCTAAATGAGAACCGTTACGTATATCGACACAAAATCCATAACTTTTTGCCAGCATGGTCTGAAGATGATTCACGTCAAATTTGGTGAAAATTGAGCTAACGGTCTAGGAGGAGTTCGAAAAAGTAGGTTTTCAACATTAAGCAAAATGGCGGACAGGAAGTAAGGCCAATTTTCACATTATTGGTATCAATACTCTCGGCATGACCCACAGAATATAGCGAGACCATTTTAATTTTAATAGACTCATTTATTCAAAAGTTATTAGCGTTTATGTGATATTTCATTATAACTATTGGCCACAAGGTGGCGCTGCCACCAAACTTTTTGAGTACCTTCAGGGCATGGAGCCGAATATTTTTGTAATTATTTGCGAAACGATACGATGCTGCGTTCAAAAAATACAGCATTTTGAAACATAATTCAAAATGGCCGACGCCTAAAATGGCCGACACAGGAAAATTGGATATCATTCGACTCGACATGACTCACTGAATCTAAAGAGACCAGTTGTGTGATTTTTGGCCAAACCATTCATTAGTTATAAGCCAAAATATGCATTTTTCATATCTCCTGACCACTAGGTGGCGCTGTGTCGAAACACAGCAGGTAGTCTCAGTTCATGCTTGTTATAACACACGCCAAGTTTGGTCTCAATATGACAAACCGTTGCCGGGATATAGCCTCACGTGCATGTTTGCGTGCTTTTCGTCAAATTTGTTTACGTGTCATTCGACAACAGTTGGACGAATCAACTTGAATTCCATAACTTTTTGCCAGCATGGTCTGAAGATGATCTGAGCCAATTTTCGTGGCAATCGGACTAACCGTCTAGGACGAGTTCGAAAAAGTAGGTTTTTCGAATAATTGAAAATAGCGAAAAAACTAAACCTTGCGATTTTTGAATTTTAGGGTTCATTCGACTTGGCCTGAGCCAAGGATTCAGAGGAAAAAAGAATTTCCATTTTCTGGCTTACGGTTCAAAAGTTATTAGCATACAAACATTGAAAGTTTGGACAAGTGGTGGCGCTAGAGAGTAGGAGTTAGAGGCTTCAAATTTGCTATAGTTAATGTTGGGACTGTCCTCTATCAGTGTGCCAAATTATACAACTTTCCCGCAAACGGTTCTATGGGCTGCCATAGACTTGCGGCGGAAGAAGAAGAAGAAGAAGAATAATAAATATAGCTGCAAGCAGCAATTACGGGGCCAAGCACTCCAACGGCAAATGTAGGAGCTAAGCATGGCATGAAGCATCACACCAAATACATTAATGAGCAATAACAGTAATTTTGGAATTATTGTAATTGAAATGGCAAAAAAAAAAATCATAATACCACCTCTAGTAGCATGATTACTTGGCTTATAAAGTTTGACCAATAGGTGGCACTGTTATGAAATCAATTTGGTGTACTCTGTTTGACTTTTCAATGACACACACAAAGTTTGGTGTTAATATGCCACAGCATTCCAGAGATGCAGCCTCAAGTGTCATTTTGTCATTGTGTTTCAACTTCATCGCTTTGGTATGCAAAAACGGTTTTGTCTATCGACACAAAATCCATAACTTTGTGTCAATATAGTCTGAAGATCATCTGATTCGAATTTGGTGAAAATTGGACATACGGTTCATGAGGAGTTCGAAAAAGTAGGTTTTCCACATAAATCAAAATGGTGGACCGGAACTTCAGTAAACACTGGCATATTTGGTATCTATGATATCGGCATAAGCCAGGGAATATTTTGAGCCCAGTTTCGTTGCAATAGGCTAATGGACTAAAAAGTTATTAGCATTTTAAAAAGTGTAATTACTCATGGTTAATGAATGGTTTATTACTCTTGACCAATAGGTGGCGCTGTTACCAAATTTATGTGGCATGGTCAGTGTGAGGTGGCGATGACACATACAAAGTTTGGTGCAAATATGTCAAAGTGTTGCAGAGATACAGCCTCAAATGCATTTTGGCACCCTTCCAGCAAATTCGTTGATGCGCTAAATGAGAACCGTTACGTATATCGACACAAAATCCATAACTTTTTGCCAGCATGGTCTGAAGATGATTCACGTCAAATTTGGTGAAAATTGGGCTAACGGTCTAGGAGGAGTTCGAAAAAGTAGGTTTTCAACATTAAGCAAAATGGCGGACAGGAAGTAAGGCCAATTTTCACATTATTGGTATCAATACTCTCGGCATGACCCACAGAATATAGCGAGACCATTTTAATTTTAATAGACTAATTTATTCAAAAGTTATTAGCGTTTATGTGATATTTCATTATAACTATTGGCCACAAGGTGGCGCTGCCACCAAACTTTTTGAGTACCTTCAGGGCATGGAGCCGAATATTTTTGTAATTATTTGCGAAACGATACGATGCTGCGTTCAAAAAATACAGCATTTTGAAACATAATTCAAAATGGCCGACGCCTAAAATGGCCGACACAGGAAAATTGGATATCATTCGACTCGACATGACTCACTGAATCTAAAGAGACCAGTTGTGTGATTTTTGGCCAAACCATTCAGTAGTTATAAGCCAAAATATGCATTTTTCATATCTCCTGACCACTAGGTGGCGCTGTGTCGAAACACAGCAGGTAGTCTCAGTTCATGCTTGTTATAACACACGCCAAGTTTGGTCTCAATATGACAAACCGTTGCCGGGATATAGCCTCACGTGCATGTTTGCGTGCTTTTCGTCAAATTTGTTTACGTGTCATTCGACAAGAGTTGGACGAATCAACTTGAATTCCATAACTTTTTGCCAGCATGGTCTGAAGATGATCTGAGCCAATTTTCGTGGCAATCGGACTAACCGTCTAGGACGAGTTCGAAAAAGTAGGTTTTTCGAATAATTGAAAATAGCGAAAAAACTAAACCTTGCGATTTTTGAATTTTAGGGTTCATTCGACTTGGCCTGAGCCAAGGATTCAGAGGAAAAAAAATTTTCCATTTTCTGGCTTACGGTTCAAAAGTTATTAGCATACAAACATTGAAAGTTTGGACAAGTGGTGGCGCTAGAGAGTAGGAGTTAGAGGCTTCAAATTTGCTATAGTTAATGTTGGGACTGTCCTCTATCAGTGTGCCAAATTATACAACTTTCCCGCAAACGGTTCTATGGGCTGCCATAGACTTGCGGCGGAAGAAGAAGAAGAAGAAGAAGAATAATAATAACGCCAACGAAAACAATAGGTGCCTACGCACCTTCGGTGCTTGGCCCCTAATAACGCCAACGAAAACAATAGGTGCCTACGCACCTTCGGTGCTTGGCCCCTAATAATAATAACGCCAACGAAAACAATAGGTGCCTACGCACCTTCGGTGCTTGGCCCCTAATAATAATAACGCCAACGAAAACAATAGGTGCCTACGCACCTTCGGTGCTTGGCCCCTAATAACGCCAACAAACACAATAGGTGCCTTCGCACCTTCGGTGCTTGGCCCCTAATAATAGTAACCCTACCTACCAAGGAAATAGGAAGTGATCTCCAAAACTGAATATTATTTTTCAATTTAGACACTAGAGGGGGTAAGTTAACCTTAAATAATGACTGAAAATCCTTTTGTAGTGTCAATTCCTAAATACTTAAATTTTTACTGTTATTTTAAAGTAGAATCATTGTATAACAAAGATTTCGAACCTTTATAAGCATTTTTTCACCAGTTTATCAGGTACCCTGAAAATGTACCAAAATTAGATAGTTTCCAGGATTTTTGCAATAGTAAAATGGGGCTTAGTAATATATAACGGGATGTCGTCAGCATACAGTGAAATCTTACTTAATGTATTCTCTGTGCTATATCCATGTATATTAGGGTTGGAACGAATAGTGTGTGCTAAGGGCTCGAGTGCCAAAGAAAAAAGTAAGGGAGATAAAGTGCAACCCTGCCTGGAACCTCTGTGTAGTTGAAATGTTGACGAGAACATCTTATTAGTCAGAATTCTTGCAGAGGGCTTAAGGTAAAGAATCTTTATTCACTTTTCGAAACTGTCAACAATATCAAACTTTCTTAAGACTTAAAGCATAAGACCACTCCCAATTGGTCAAAAGTTTTCTCTGCATCAAGAGAAACGATAACCAGGTCATCTGCATGTGTGTTGTGGGAGTAAATTCTATTAAAAAGACATCTAAGATTAGAAAAGAGATTACTGAACTCTTTGTTCTGCATTGAGGAACAAATTAGGTCTTTTGGACCTAGAGTGGGGAGATCACAGTTATCCAAGAAATTTTCAGCAGCCAGGTCATTGATTGAGGCTCAAACAGATTGAGAACTGTTTGCATCTATTAATTTTTTTCCGGATTTCAATTATTCAGACGTTTTAGTGAACATTGTTATCGGAGGAGCAGCGGTGCTGGTCAAATGCTTCAGGACGCGCAGACAGGGGAAGCGAGGGGGAGCGCTCGTCAGACTCAGGAAGCGCGGATTTCGAACGCCGTTGCCTAGCATCCATCTCGCAAATCTCCGCTCTCTACCCAACAAAACGGACAAACTCCTTCTGCTTTCTCGGACAAATAAGGATTTCACACACTCTGCTGCTCTGTGTTTCACGGAAACCTGGCTGAATGACACCATACCGGACAGCGCGCTCCATCTGCCGGGCTTTCAGCTGTTTAGAGCGGATCGCGACGCAGAATCAACGAGGAAATCGCGTGGCGGCGGGACATGCTTTTACATCAACGAACAGTGGTGTACAGATGTAACTGTTAAAGAAGACGTGCTGCTCAAATCTCAAAACACTCTTCATTAACTGCAAGCCGTTCTATTCGCCGCGGGAGTTTCACTCGTTCATTCTGGTCAGTGTTTACATCCCTCCGCAAGCGAATGTAAGCTCAGCTTTACAGAAACTCGCTGATCAGATCACAGAGACAGAACAACATCACCCGGACTCTGTTTTAATAATTCTCGGGGACTTTAATAAAGCCAATCTCTCCCGTGAACTGCCAAAATACAGACAGCATGTTACATGTCCCACAAGAGACAGTAATATATTGGATCACTGTTACACCACAATAAAGGATGCATTTCACTCTGTTCCACGAGCAGCTTTGGGACGTTCTGATCACCTTCTGGTTCATCTTATACCGTCCTACAGGCAGAAACTAAAATCAGCTAAACCTGTATCAAGGACTGTTAAAAGATGGACTAATGAAGCAGAGCAGGATTTACAATCTTGTTTTGACATCACTGATTGGAGTGTTTTTGAAGCTGCTGCCACCGATCTGGATGAACTCCGAGACCGTAACATCATATATCAGTTTCTGTGAGGATATGTGTATTCCTACAAAGACTCAACTAATTTACAATAATGACAAACCGTGGTTCACTGCAAAACTCAGACAGCTCCGTCAGGCCAAAGAAGATGCTTACGTGAAGGGGGACAATGTCTTGTATAAACAGGCTAAATACACACTGGAAAAAGAGTTCAAAGTGGCAAAGAGGAACTATTCTGAAAAAATAAGGACTCAGTTCACTTCCAACGACTCAGCATCAGTGTAGAAAAGTCTAAAGAAGATCACCAATTACAAGACACCACCCCCCAGCACTGTGGAGAATCAATGACTGGCAGACGATCTGAACGAGTTTTACTGCAGGTTTGAAAGAACACCTATCACCTGCCCTGAACGCCTCCCCACACAACCATTCACACCATTCACAACGCCTGCATCCAGCCCTGAATGCCTCTCCAAACAAACGTTCACACCATTAACAGCTCCTGCAACCCATCCTGAACACCTCTCCAATCAAGCACTCTCACCATTCTCACCTCCTGCATCTCCCCTCTCCCCCACACCTGCAATTCAGATCAGCGAGGATGCGGTGCGCCAGGTCTTCTGGAAGCAGAAAAGGAAAAAAGCATTGGGCCCAGATTGTGGTACACCAGCCTGTCTAAAATCCTGTGCTGACCAGCTGGCCCCCATCTTCACAAAGATCTTCAACAGATCGCTGGAGCTGTGCGAAGTCCCTTCATTCTTCAAACGCTCCACCATCATCCCCATCCCTAAGAAAACCAAAATTACAGGACTAAATGACTACAGGCCTGTGGCTCTAACGTCTGTAGTCGTGAAGTCATTTGAGAAACTGGTGCTGGGCCACCTGAAGGACATCACTGACATACAGAGCAAACAGGTCTGTGGACGATGCAGTAAACATCGGACTGCATTATGTTCTGCAACACCTAGACAGACCGGGGACTTATGTGAGGATCCTGTTTGTGGACTTCAGCTCGGCCTTCAACACGATCATCCCAAACCACCTCCTGCCCAAACTAAATCAGCTCTCCGTGCCCACCTCCATCTGTCAGTGGATCAACAGCTTCCTGACAGACAGGCAGCAGCTAGTGAGGCTGGGAAAATACACATCCAGCACCCGTACAATCAGCACCGGAGCTCCCCAGGGCTGCGTTCTCTCCCCACTGCTCTTCTCCCTGTACACTAATGATTGCACGTCTAAGGACCCCTCTGTCAAGCTCCTGAAGTTTGCAGACGACACCATACTCATCGGCCTCATTCAGGATGGTGACGAGTCTGCTTACAGACAGGAGGTAAAAGAGCTGGCTGTCTGGTGCACTCTCAACAACCTGGAGCTTAACACGCTCAAAACAGTGGAGATGATTGTGGACTTCAGGAGAAACCCCCCTGCACTCCCCCCACTCACCATCATGAACAGCACTGTGACTGCAGTGGAGTCATTCAGGTTCCTGGGCACCACTATCTCTCAGGACCTGAAGTGGGACAATCACATTGACTCCATTGTGAAAAAGGCCCAGCAGAGGTTGTACTTCCTTCGCCAGCTGAGGAAGTTTAACCTGCCACAGGAGCTGCTGAAACAGTTCTACTCCACCATCATCGAATCCATCCTCTGTACTTCAGTAACTGTCTGGTTCAGCTCAGCTTCTAAATCTGACCACAGAAGACTACAGAGGGTAGTCCGGACTGCTGAGTGAATCATTGGTACAACCCTCCCTTCTATTCAAGAACTGTACTTATCCAGAGTGAGAAAAAGGGCTGTCAAAATCACTCTGGACCCCTCATATCCAGCACACTCCCTCTTTGAACTGTTGCCATCTGGTCGACGCTACAGAGCACTGAGCACTAGAATGACCAGACACAGGACCAGTTTCTTCCCCCAGGCAATCCATCTTATGAACAGCTGATAATAACTGCGAATACACTACAATTTATATTTATATACACATACACTTATTTATCTAACACACATACTTAGTATACACTTACATTTTGCACATAATACACATGTACATACATAAATGCATTTTGTAATATACCTGCCTACAATTGTC
>NC_039273.1:18522075-18572075 GCF_003368295.1 Carassius auratus | reverse complement strand
ACAACAATATATTGTGATGCATTCCTTGCTGATTCGCGTATCGATATGGATGATTATGTATTGATACAGCAGCAAATTCTTCGATGCAGTTTTGAAAAAGAAACAATAAAGGAGACAATTTTAAGTTTAAAATAATAATAGCCCTGGGATTAGAAACTGAAATGTCTTAAATTGTCCCAAACTGATGGCTTTTTCTTCTCTGTTCTACAGAATAATTAAGAACAGCGGTTATAGTAAAAACTATAGAAAACGCTTCCTCTACATTTTCTGGGCCTCTACATTTTCCACTTTCTACACATTTTCCAATATCCTCTGTCTCCTGGCTTGCTTCTTTCTGCTCTTTCTGTCACTTGTGTCTCTACATTTCCCTATTTTTCTCCCTCTATCTCCATCTCCACATTTGATCTATTACTTTCCACTCTCTGTCCATCTAGGAACAAGGCTCAATTTACTATTTCAGCATTTATCTATTATTTTAATCATTACTACTACTCTTGCGACAAATCAATAAGTACACCTTAAATATTGATACAAAACATTAAAAAACTGACACACTGGAATATAGTGATTAATATTATTACTGTTGTAGTTGTCTAAAATTTAACACCTTTGCAATGTAAACAAATTTGTTATTGCATTTTTTTATTGACATTGATATTTTTACATTTATTTCCAGAGAGATATTGAGTTTACAGGCTAAAGTGGTCTTGCTGTTGTAAACTCTGTTGCTATTGTAGGAAAAAAAATATTCGCGTCACATTTAAAATATAATTATATTTAAATTCATTTCTGAATTGTTTTTATTTTTATAATAATTCAGAGATTGAGAAAATCTGAATAAGCCTTAAGAGTGTTGTGATAATTATTTTAAAGGCACTCTAAGTGTTAAAAAAAATAAGTACTGTAATATAAAAAGTTTAGTCAAATAACATTGAAAAGACCAGACCCCTCGATGCCTGTGAAACTTTTCTCCCTCAAACTGCACGCTAGTGTTACTTCTACACTACAGGCTACACACAGCAATATAAACAACATATCTGAATGTTCTCACATCATCACATCGTCCTTGTAAAATTATAAGTAAATAAACATCAAAATCACTTTGCTGAGAATGAAACACCACTTACCAGCTGCCACGGTATCGAAAATATCCTCTAGCAATTAAAAAATGTGCATGCGACGTGAGGAATGGTCTCGGTCGGATGAGGTTGTCGTCTTCAGGTGAAAAGTCATCATGCTGGTCATTTTTAGGGCTGAAACGATTCCTCGAGTAACTCGATTACAAAAAATGATTGAGGCAAATTCCTCTGCCTCGAAGCCTCTTAATTTATTTAAAATCTCGATATGGACTAATATATGTAAATATTAAGCAAGAACAGACTATTTTAATATCCTGCATGTTCTGCGCGTCTCATGTTCTGCGTGTCTTCTGGAGCAGAAGCGTGACTTCCTTTATTTACACACACTGAAGCGCGCGTGACGCTCGCTGTGATTTCAGCGTCTGCTGTCTCACTAAATAAGCACGTGAACACATGAGGATCATCTCCAGAACTGCTCTGACAGTCACTTTATGAGCATTTGACCGTTTGATTTGAGTAAAACTAGCGTCACACCACATACACAGAGCTGTAAAGGTAAGTCAACCCGTCAAAATAAAAGTCCGGTTAAAGACTATTGTTCAGCAGAATTTACATTAGCCTACCACTAAAAAAATAAAATTAAATCAAACATTATTTTTTTTTAAAGGTTTAATCACAACATTTCTTCCATGTTTTATTTTTAATTGTAAATCCCCATTGTTTTCCAAAAAGTTGTTAATTTTCAATCATTAAAAGATAAATCAAATGTTTTATGTGTTTAATGTTTATCTAAGAAAATTTTTATTTAAAACCACAAATTGAATGGCATTTTAATGCACTTAATTCATCTGTCAACTTTCTTGTCATTGTTCACAGTACAAGTACAGACAGAGAAACAATGGGTCATAATTAAATGTTTATTTTTGATGTATGCATTGCATTATATGCATTTAAAAAATAAAAATCTTTTTTTTTTTTCTAAAAAAGGAAACTTAGTAGTTAATTTTAAGAGGTCTGTGACGGTCAAGGAGGGACCGCACGTTCAACATGGATGTTAATACGCACGAAACACATACTGAGACTGTTTAAGAGTTTATTGTAATTATTGATCAGAGAGTGAATAAAATGCCTGCAACCCTCAGGCCACACTCTCCACTGCAGAAACAAACACAGACTACCTTCCATTACAAAGACATTCACCTTTATACTGGTGGCCAGCACCATTACCACATGTGGAGGGACAAACTCACAGAAAACACTTTACACATGTTCCCTTAAATATAAAGAGTCTGAAAGAAACATAATGGCATGATGTTCTACTTAATAAATCTACTTTGATGTTATTAATTCGTTCACATTAAACAGGAAATAACAGCAACAACTTGGCCACATTGCCCCTGAAACCCCCACGCTCAATTAATACATGGTAGATTCCCACCCTAAGCGGAACCAATAATTCCTGCCTTCCTGCTTGTTTCTTACCAGGACTCTAAAAATCACGGGACAAACACTATACGGGAACAATACACATAGTTTACAGGTATTTCATTCACTCTCTGATCAAGAATTATAAAACTCTTGTATCACCAAACAATCTCTGTGTGTTTATGCGTATGTGTGCGTATTAACGTCCATGTTGAACGTGCGCTCCCTCCGTGACTGTCACAAGACCCAGGAGTCTTATTTTCTCTTGCATAATTAATATTGCACTTTAATTGAGCAAAAACACATTTTATCAGATTACTCGATTAATCGATGGAATTTTTGGTAGAATACTTGATTACTAAAATATTCGATAGCTACAGCCCTAGTCATTTTATTTACGTCTAAATTATTATTAATAAATTGTACTAATATTATGATTGGGCATGGGCAGGCATTCACAAATGGGAATGTTATTACAAAAAAAAGATGAAATTTTGCCTTGACAAAAGGGCACTTAAGGGTCAAAAGAGCAGGTGCTCAAGTGAACCGGTACTTTTGGACAGTTCGATCAAATAAACCAGTTGAAAAAATAATGGTTCACCAGTTCTTTTGCGCTCAATTTAATGTAATTGGTGATGACTGCCCTTCATTCAAGCCTTTGGTTTACCTGCGCTCATAACATTAGCACAGAATCAATCGCCAAAAGAATCAGTTTGGTTCAGACGCTCTGTGTGTCGGTCTGCTTCACGCTGGTTCACGCATGTGCAGTATCATCAGCTCCTCAGTTCTCGAATCAGATGCATCTGACACAAACAGTTCTCGGTTCAGTATACGAATAAATGTCAAAATTATTATTGTTCTGCATAGTTTGAAAAGAAATGTTTTTTTTTTTTTATCTTTATCCCGGATATATATATATATAAAAATATATATATATATATATTTTTTTTTAATCAGGACCACGGTTGGGGGGTAACGGAATACATGTAACGGCGTTACGTAATCAGGATACAAAAATCCAGTAACTGTAATCCGTTAAAGTTACGTCAAAAAACGTAGTAATCAGATTATGGTTACATTTTGAAAAAAGGGGGAATACTTTCAGGATTACAATGGTTTCATTTAAAACTAAATAAATCAGTATTTTAGCATAATAACACTATATTAAGCGCAGCTTGATTAATGACTCACGCGAGTCACGTGTGCCAACCGCTGGTGCATGCGCAAATAACAGCTGTCTGCAATCTCCTCAGATGCAGATTGAATCACTGCTGCAAAAACGCGTTCATTTCATGGAAATTCCGCTGCTATTTTGTTTAAAAAGAAGAAATTGCAAACAACGTTGTGCAGCGCAAACTGTGCCTTCCAACAAAGAATACACTTTCTTCATTGAAGGATTAGACATCCAACCTAAAGAAGCATTTGCACTTTTAAAAATTAGTTCTATATTTGCAAAGATAAAAAAAAAATAGTATTCTCTATTTTCCTGTTGAAGAAACATTACCTTAAATTTCTTTATTATATTTCCTTCAAAATAAAATAATCTGTAATACCAATAACATGCACTAGATGTCTGTATAGTCCTTTACACATATATTAATTCAGGGCTGTGAAATTCTTTTTTAAAGTAACCCTCCCAAGCCTGATCAGGACTAGGATGGGGGGTCAAGGGGGGGGGGGGGGGGGGTCAAGGCGTTTTTTGGAAGGGTCTTGAGACCCCCCCTGGCGCCACCGGTGATGAGCCTTATTTGCCAAATATATAGCTCAAGTTTGATCTTAATCAGTCAATATATGTGTAAGTTATAACAAACTTCCTGTTTCCTTTTTTTGCCATAAATGTATGGTTTTGCCGTGGCCAAACCATTCGAGATCAAATATTTTGCATCTTTACAATGTCTTTGCATGATGTTGACTAAATCTGGTGACAGCCAAATGAAAACTCTGGGAGGGGTATTTAAAAGTTTAGTTTAAGAGAGCCTTTTCTTATTTTTATATATATAAAACCCAGAATAGCAGACCTAAGGGCATCAAAATCTCACACTCAGACAACAGCAAGTGTCTAAAATGACTTCTGATTGCACTCTGGTAATCAGAATTTCCATCATATTAAGCAGAAATATATTATTTATGGTTTTATATGCAGTGCTAAATGCAACATGTTAACCTTGCCATAATAAAAGCCCTTGCACTTAAAAGCCTTTAATTTTCTCAAAAAAGAGCCTTCTAATCCGGAGCGCCTTATATATGGATCAAGGTGCTCTGTCAAAATGTTGACATTCCCTTTAGCACAGCTCCATCTAGTGGATGCATAACGCAAACCCAGTCAAATGTTTGACTGCAGTATCTTCTATTCTATGCGCCTTATAATCTGGTTCGCCTTATATATGAAAACAGTCCAAAATTAGGCCATTCATTGAAGGTGCGCCTTATAATCCGGTGCGCGTTATAATGCGGAAATACGGTACATGATTATGAAAATATCAGTGAAAGTGATGTGACGAGTAGCCAAGTATGGTGTCCCATACTCTGAATTTGTGCTCTGCATTTAACCCATCCAAGTGCACACACAGCATTGAGTAGTGAACACACTAATTGTGACCACACACCCGGTCGGCCATTTTTGGGGTAAAGAAAAGCTTTTGGCTTTTCTCCTGAGGCCACAAGAGGGCGCATCGAGTATAAGATAACATGACTATCTGTTAAAAAAGTGCTTACTGTTTAAAATAATGTTTATAAACCAATTATAATTAAGTTTCTTAAACAACTATTAACAAAACAGCATCATGTATGTGTTCATAGGAGAGAAAAAAACGCCTTTTAAATCTCAAGATTATTTTTTTTTTAAAGATGAACTTGCATTAATTTTACATGACTTTCTAAACGTGGGTATCTTATCCGAAACGGTGATATGATGTCCTAGAAAATGCGCGAAATATGCATTCTGTGTGAACGGCTTGGTCTCAGTTCTGCAATATTTGTAATAAAAAGCTGCGGCGCATCTAGTGGCTTCAACTGTGTAGGCTAATAAAAACATTAAAATGCAATGACGCTTACATCATCGCGTATCGTCACCACTGATAAGTGCCTCCTTAATGCACACCTTAAATTTGAATGCTGCGTTTTTTTTGCATTTGAATGTGGATTCTTTTATATTTGACCAATATTCGAAATTCAATGTTTTTCTTGACAGCTCTAGATTCCACTGCCAATAGTACCCGTCTTGATAGGTGTGGTGTATGTTGGAAAAGTAACAATGGTAGGGCTGTAGAGTGTGCCCTTATTTCTCAATAGTGCGACAAAATAAAAAAAAATCAAAGGTTGCACCTTTGCGATCACCCGCTTGAGAGGAAAAAATGCAGTGGCGGGTGGAAACCACACGAGACCATGCTACCGCGACACTCAGCAGTAGGTACGTACCATCGGCACAGCTGAACAGTTCTACGGTCAAATGCACACAATAGGCTTAAGCTTGCCGCAAAGCACTGGCAAAAGTAATTACCATAAATATGACTGGAAGAAACAGTAAAGAGATAATTTAGTTATTTACTAATAAACTAATGTTCCTTTTTATAGACATATTTATCATGTCTGTGAGGCATGTATTCGCTGTGTTTTGGTTCCTTATTGTGCAGGGTTTCCGCGGGGTCATAAAAAGTCATAAATTTAACAATAAGAATTTAAGGCCATAAAAGGTCATAAAAACGTTTGGATTTTCTATGTAAGGTCATAAAAAACATTTAGCCACGTCTTGAATTGATATGCTAGTCCATTAATTTGTTCCATCAAAATGCGCACGCAGCGGCAATGGCATTCATTTGTTTCACCTGTTGTAGTTCTGTATGAGGAATCTGGGTGGCATCACACTGGTATCACAGCGTTCCAGAACTACAAGGTCCATGCGGCAGCATACAGACTTGTCAGAAGGACTTTCACAGAAACCCGCACAAACTCTGAATATACTGTATCATACTGAGTCACTGCTTAAATTAATTGAAATCATCCTGGCTCTCACAATGGGAAAATGTACCTTTAATGATCTATGGCTCGAAGACGGTGCATTTAGTAGCTGGCTCAAGCCCGTCACTAGCAACTAGCAAAAAAACTTATTTATTTGTCAGTGATTTGTCAGTTATTTCTTAAGTGAAAGTAAACAGCTGAGGAAAAAGATGCGTTCATAGTCTCTTAAAGTGACCGCACCTAATTTAGCTATTAGCTGCTGTAATGTTAATCCAAGAAAATGAAAGAAAAATCACTCACTGCTCTTGACTTCATTACTTTGTAGTTTTAACAAGAATTTAAGCACAGTCAAACCAAAAATTATCCAGACTCCAGATATAATTTTTGATATACATATTTTACTAGTAGTATAACATAACATTTCCTAACCAAGCGCTGTGATGCCAATCATAACACACACTGGCCCAGCTAACCAATCACAGCATATTTCGTGTTTCAGAAGGCGGACCATAATTTGTTACAGGATCTTTTCGAGCGGTTCATGCCAGACTGGTGAGAGAAGTGTTATAATAATGTAAAATGTGAAAAATGTTTTTCAAAAAACCTAGTATAAGAGCCATAAAAAAAAAAAATTGTTAATTGTATTACATAAGACTAAAGGTTGAGTAAGTTTATGAAATTACATTAGCAACACTGAGTCAGTGATCCACTTGGTGTCTTAATAGCTTTAATCGCTGGTTTGATGTTTATTACAAACACACTGTAAGATTAAAAATGGACTTGGAGGAAAAATGTTAAGCACTGCTGTATCTTTAAAGTGTACTTTGACAAAAAACGCAACATGTTTAGAAAAATGCACAAAACAGGTCTATTTATATAAAGAAGAAAAATTAAAGCTTTATCTTTCAGTCATTCAGACACATGAAAATAAATTCATCCAAGCATTTCTGATACTTTAGGAATGTTATGCAGATTGTTTGGGGGTGCAGTTTCTTTGCAACCACTGACATCTTTATCCATCAGCAGTATTGCTATACTGTACTCAGAGCTGGGTAGATTACTTATTAATTGTAATCAGTTACTGATAACAGATTACATGAAAATCAGTATAAATTGTAATCAGTAATATAATCTCTTAGATTACACATTTTTGGTAACGTAATCTGATTACTTTTGGATTACTTTAATAGATTTACTATTAAAAATAAAACATGGGAGAAATGTTGTGTGATTATTCCTTATAAAATTATGTTCGTTTCATTTTAATAGTAGTAGTAGTGGGCTATCTACATTCTGCTGTACAATAGTAATAGATTTCTGTCAAATACTTTTATTTTGACGGGTTTACCTTTACAGTTCTGTGTATGTGATACCACAGTCTATGATGTGATATGAGCTAGTCTTACTCAAATCAAACGGTCAGATGCTCATGAAGTGACTCTCAGTGCAGTTCTGGAGATGTTCCTCATGTGTTCACGTCTTTATTTAGAGAGAGGAAAGACAATGAAATCAGCGCGAGCGTTATGCGAGCTTCCGTGTTTAATGAATGAAGGCGCGCTTCTGCTCCATTCGTTGACACAGACACTCAGAACATGCAGGATTCATATTTAAATAGACTTTTCCGGGTTAATATTTGCAGATATTAGTCCATTTCGCGATTTGATGTAAGTGCATGACCAACTTTTGATTAATTCATTTAAAATTTGACCAATTCCGTGACATTCCGCGTTAAACTGTAAATTCCATTTTTATGACTGGATTCCGCGATTCCGTCCGCGTTTCATTGGGCCCTATAGTAGACATCTGCCTGCCGTTCGCCCTACGCCTTAAAACTGAAGTATCTCCATATAATGGAGCCAGTTGTCTTTTTTTTTTTTTTGGCTAGTTCTCTACACGCGAGGTGAGAGGGGACAAAAGCAAGGAGGCGGGGGGCGAGCGAGCGGGGGGCGAGCACAGCACAGGGAAGGCAAACAAGCAAAGTGGCGGAATCAGAATATAAACAATATATCGATATATATATACACGATATGTCAAAATCCATATCGTGTTTAAAAAATATCTCGATATATTTTAAATATCGATATATCGCCCACCCCTAAGTTAAATTTAGAAAACCAATATTAAAAAACATGAATTCACAGCAATATCACTACTAGGTAAAATATTGAATCAAAAAAAAAAAAAATAAAACACTAGAAGTGAATATGACTGCATCAATGAAAAACATCCAACAATATAGATACATTGTGAAAATGAATTTTGAAAAAGACTAAACTCACACAGCTATGACATTTCTATCCATCTCAAACTATTTTAAGTGCAAAGTAACAATGAGGAAAAGAAAAACAATAACATTACAGAAATATTAGTGGATGAAACTCATAGCAATAACATTCCTAATACAGGTCTCCACATTAAGCTTTTACATGAGCTTGTCCTTCTGACAAGTAAATCAATCATTCACTTGTCAGAGTAAAAAAGTTACTTGTCCGGGAAAAAAGTGTTAGTTTTTTTGACACAAATGTTATTTATTCTGAAGCAGTCTAATCAGTGCTCTATCAGGTATTACTATAATCAGTATATTTTTCATATTTGCCTTAAATTGATTGCTGTTACACTTTTTAACTTTATAAAGGAAAATATTTTCCTAAACTGATTAAATGTAGATGTCTACATTTACGTTGAATTCTTACATGTTATCCTTACATTAAATTAGAATAATACATCTTTATGGTTATCATTATTAAAATGAAATCAGTATCAAAAAACTCCATCTGTCCAAATTAATACTTTTGTATTTACCATTTTGACATACAAAATATGAAATGTTGGAAAAATTGCAATGATACTTTGATATTAAACCACCGGTAGGTGATGACAAGTCACTGTCTTAATGAGTGAATCACTGATTCAACAGATTCATTCAAACGGCTGATTCATTGAATAAATGAAGCAAGTAAACATTTTATAGATGTCTCACTGAATCATTGACTCATTTAAAACTGAATCATTTAATAACGAAAGACTGTTGCTCGCAGATGTCAGACTGTTCTGCTGTGGCTTTGCTTAGAACTATTTTTGTTTGAAATGGAACAAAAACGGCCCATATGTGTCTAAAATGTAAGTCAGTTAATATTACTTGTTTATTTAACTAAAGATGTATAGAATCAATATCACATTTGCAATCGAGCTGAAAGTTGGAAAAACATCACTCCTGGTCGTGTGATGTTGCACATATTATACAGAATATTTATATTTCTTCTACCGCAAAATGTTTGTTTCTATTTGTGTGCTGTTCTTATAGTTTTTATTTTTACCCGAGTCAGACAGACTGCATGAGTCTCAACTGACTCGACCTTGATACTGTCAATACATTCTGTTATTAGTCACCATTTACACTGAAGAGAATGATTCTGATTTTATTACTTTTAATGTTTCGGTGATGCCCTAGTTATTTTTTGTTGTTAAAATTTTGATCAGGTTACTTGTCTGGTCGGGCAGGTATAATTCTCTTTCACTTGCCCTTTCACAAAATCCACTTGTCCCGGACAAGCGTTAATGTCGATCCCTGGCTAATATATAAAGACCATTTCCAGGTCAAATATTTAATCTCAAAACACTTGAAGTGCATAAGGTAGTAACAATTAAGGAAAAGCAACATTACAAAAATATATTAAAGGACATGAAATTCACACCACTTGCTAGGTCAAAGAATTCCATGGAGCACAAATTAATCCATGGTAGTCAGAGTTTACACTGAATAATGACATTTTCCCATGTCTTTCTTTAAAAATTAGGTCTGAACCTCCAGTGATTAAAGGTTGCGTTCCCCTCCATTTTCCTTTATCTAGCTGCTGATTTCTTTGAGCGTGATTCTGACACCCCTCTTCCACTCCGCCGGAAAAAATCAAAGAATCATCAAAGTATAAGCGGCAGGTTTATTAGGAAAAAATGCAAATTTAAAAACAAAAAAAAATTAGGAGCATCAATGAATTGTGAAGGACTTATTACCATTGTGTAAATAATATGTAATCATGTAATCCATAAAAAAGTAACTGTAGTCTGATTACGAGAATTTTAAAAAGTAGTATACTCTAATTACAAGTACTTGAGTTTTGGAATCTGATTACGTAATCCAGATTAGATGTAATCCGTTACTACCCAGCTCTGACTGTACTGTAACAGTACCATAGCAATGGTTAAATTTAGTTAGTGATTGTTAGATTACGTTTTAGGGAGGCTATCTGTTGTCTATTAATCTATAAATGATGTTGATCATGAATTAGAACCCAGTGCACCAGCCACTGTGGTGTGTAGCAGCAGCAAGGAGCCAGTGCACTACCATGACATTCTTAACTTTATTAATTAAGATTTGTCATATTTATACTATAGATTCTTTCAGTTATATACAGGATGTCTTAAGCATCCAATCAACGTATATAACTTTAGGTCAAACATTACCCTATATGAATATTTACAAATATAACTGCAGGTAAAAGGTGTGTGTGTTTGTGCTTAGTACTTGTTTTCATGTGGTATGTACCAGTGTGTCTTTGTGTTCATAAAGCAACTAGGGCAGTCAAAAGTGGAGCCTACAAAAAAATATTAACAATGATTAATATGTGCAGTGTTTTGTGCGTCCTCATGGAGATGCTCTCTCTACATCTTATATACAGCTAACATATGTATGTGCCTTTAAAAATTATTTTATTAGTAAATGGTTATCTGTATCGGTAACTTCCCCTCCCCGGCTACACCTCACCCCTGAGCATGCTAATGTCTGTGGTATGCTGTCCCATCTGAATCTGACTGCATTCTATACAGTATAACAATTGTCAAGGACTGTGCTTGTTTTATCTGTTTGTGCTCCACCCGCAGCACAACTTCTTACCCTTTTTTTCCACACCCGGTCTTGCTTTTACCGAAATTCTGGTTCACCCAGTTGCAGTTAGTCATGCAAGGTGTTGTTTAGGTGTGACCACAGTTCTCTGTAGGCGTGTGTGTGTACGCGTGCTCATTTGTTTCTCAGGGTGTTCTAAAGTTAATTCTGAAGCACAGCCATCAAATTAATCTTAAATTGTCTGTATTTTTTCTCTATATGCCTGCTTTTGTCTTATCCAAATCTGATCGCTTCATGCCTTCTCATGCTGTTTTGATGGGGTTTAATTAGCTTAGTCTCTGCTAGAATAGGAATGGTTCCGAAACTTGGTATTTTATTTTCAACAAATTTTGCTCTCTTTGACTGTGGAGTTTTGCAGTAACATCTAGTTTACTTGTACGTAACCCTCTGAGTTTTGAGGGCCTGGAGAAGTTTTTACATGCCCTGACATTCATGCTTTTTTTAGTTGCTTATAAGCATATACATGGCTAAAGTCTGAAAACACTTCAGTACAACCTGGGTTACAATAATATGTAAATGGCATGTATGTACATGATTGTAGTTTTGAGAAAACAATGTTTATGTGTGGTTAGTGAAAAGCTCAAGTCACTGCAATAAGGTCATAAAACACATACAGAACCATTTGTTCACAAGACTGTCAAACCTGGAGCATGTTGCCTAGAAATTTTGCTTCAAAATGTGAAAATCATCTTGTTTATGCACTCATAGAAAACAATATATTTAATTAATATTTTCTAAGACACTTTTTGTTTTTTGTTTTTGTTTCAAAAGGGCATATGCGAGTAGGCATCAACTATCATGAATATTATTGTGATTTACACCTGAGAAGACAAAGGCCCGCATAATGAGCTGCATAATGATCCTTTCAGTCAAGTGTGACTGAGAAGGAAGAGTTACAAGACAGAATCTGAGGACAATGTATATATTTTTGTTTGTAGTTTATTTCGAATATATTTAATCCCACAAAATAATGTGAGATTCACTTGCAAGTGCAGTTAAACAGTTTATTAGGAACAATTAAAGCTGACTTTCAAAGCTGAATTTTTAGCATCATTACTTCAGTAACACGATACTTCAGAAATCCTTCTAATATCCTGATTTTCTACACAAAAAAACTTTATTGTTATCATTATTAATGTTTAAAAGGTTTTTTTTGTTTTTTTTTGATTGAAAGAACAGCCTCGTTTGTAACATTTATCATATTCATCATTTTTATTTTTCATTGCTTATGTGCTAAATAAGTTTTAATTTCTATATATACTGACTCCAAGCTTTTGAATGGTATAGTGTATATTGTTACACTTAGAGTAAGACGGGAATAATGATACTGAAAATTTTGCTTTGATCACGGTAATAAATTAAACTTTAAAATAAATTCTAGAAAGATTAAAATATGAAATATGATAGAAAACCTTTTTTATAAAAAATATTTCACAATATTACTGCTTTAGCAAACTAGTATTGACTGGTATTTTGTCATGTTGAAATATATAAATGAACATCACATAACTAGCATTTCCATCGCGTTGTTTTCATATGGATTATCACATATTTGTTTTCAGTGCTTATTTTAAAAGTAGACATGTCAAGCTTTCTATAGATATATCTCTCATGTCTCTGAGTATTTGCTGAGTTACGTATACGCGTGATTCGACTCCAGAGGGTTAATTTTACATCACAACTGAAGTACCCGTACAGTAACTGTATAGTTGTTACTACTTTGGTATTTGAAATTATATTAAATATAATTATTACATTCACAAAAAATAAAGATGCATCTTGAAAAATGAAAATTAAGAAATTTGATTCAGGGCTCTAGATTAACTTTCTGCACTGGTTGCACTGGTGCACCTAAAAGCCACGAGTCAAGAACCGGTTGCATCGGTTTTCGAATCACCAGTAGTTCACGCGTATACGTAACTCAGCAAATACTCAGAGACATGAGAGATATATCTATAGAAAGCTTGACATGTCTACTTTTAAAATAAGCATAAATGCTGAAAAATCATAAATGCAACCTCTAGTAACATGATTTATTGACATATGTTTGACCAACAGGTGGCGCTGTTATCAAATTGATGTGGTGTGAATTGTGTGAGTTGACAATGGCACAAAGTTTGTCAATGCATTGCAGAGATACAACCTCAAGTGTCATTTTGGCATCTACCGTAGAGTCAATTGGTTGTTCTTGGAGATAGCGGGTTAACTCCGTGTCAGCGCGCGCTCTGATCGGTAAAGGGGCAGAGATTTCACTCCTCCATTTATTAAGGAGATCGGTCACAAAACTCATCATCCAACGTTTTTTGAGGAAATTTCAAAGCCGCATCCGCCCGCCATCCGCTGATTGTTTTGCGGTCTATGGCCATGCAATGCTTTGCTGATGCGACTCACAAAATAAATGCCATTGTTCTAGAAAGGATGCAGCAAAGATATTTAATGCTAATGTATGAGGCATAGGCCTACGCTGAGTTTCATTTGCGATGAGATGCGCTCTAGTTCACAGTGCAGTGCAAGTGAACGCGGCGCGCTGGTGCTTCCATGTCGGTTATCATTGTCTGCTATTTGCTTTTTATTTATTAAAATACATGCAATTGGTTGATGAAACATTTATTAAAATTAAGACAAAATCTGTACAAAACGAAATTCGTTTTTAAGAAAGGTTTTCTACTAAGCAAAATTTTATGAAGTGGTAAATATCATGTCTGACGATTTACAAAACTTCATTAAGTGGTAAAAACCATGTCTCCCGATATATTGCGCATCTTATGATCCTATCTAAAAAATGTTTGTAAAAAATATTTTAATGACACGGTTTTGGTGGTTATAGAGTTCTAATGACGGTGTTCAACTATAACCGCCGGTCTCACGGTTATATACGAACCGTCACACCCCTACTCTCCACCTTCAATACCTCGACTTAGGTGCCCTTGAGCAAGGCATCGAACCCCCAACTGCTCCCCGGGCGCCGCAGCATAAATGGCTGCCCACTGCTCCGGGTGTGTGCTCACAGTGTGTGTGTGTTCACTGCTCTGTGTGTGTGCATTTCGGATGGGTTAAATGCAGAGCACAAATTCTGAGTATGGGTCACCATACTTGGCTGAATGTCACTTCACTTTCACTTTCATTTGCCGCTGGCTCTGATGTCTCTTTAGTGGTTCAAGATAAAATATAATTTGTTTGGGGTAAAATGAAATTTCTTATCTTTGGCCTTTATTCAATTTATCTATTAATGTTTATATATATATATATATTTATTCCTGTCTCTATAGAAATATGAACTTTTGTCATATAGTTACGGTTGACTGCTCACTGACAACATCAGATGTTCCTCCATTTTGAATGAGTGGAGAAAGGTATTCCTGCACAACCGGAGGCTGCAGGAATATACTGTTGAATGAGTGACTCCTAGCAGGCTCCTGATTGGTTAACGCGGCACGAATTGACGCCAAAGTTCAAATTTTTCAACTCGGGTGGCAGACGCGAATTCGCGTCAAACGTTAAATGCACAAAAAAGCACCATTCGCGCTTAACGCGCGTTTCGTGCGTCAATTCGCGCGAATGAGGCGAATTTGCGTCTTCCGCGCCGCGCTTAACGCCTCATTCGTCCTGCGAGACCTCCAGACGTGCGTAAACGTGCCTTTGCATTGACTTAACATTTAAATCATTCGCGCCAGACGCTCTATTCGCGTTTGGTGTGAACACAGCATAACACACACCAGGTGTGGTCTCAATATGCTGAACCGTTGTAGAGATACAGTGTCAGATCCATTTTTGGATGCTTTGCGTCAAATTCGTTTACATGTTATTTGAGAACAGTTTGAAGAATCAACTTGAATTCCATAACTTTTTGCCAGCATGGTATGAAGATGAGCCAATTGTGGTGAGTATGTTTTTCGAACAATTTTTTTTTTTTTTTTGGCCAGATTTCACAACTTTCCTGCAAGCGGTTTTATGGGCTGCCATAGACTTGAGCGGAAGAAATGGAAGAATAATGCCATCCGATGCAATAGGTGCATACGCATCTTGTTAGGCTGGTGCACAATTCAGGAAACCCCTTTCACACCAAAACAAACTAACCTAATATATCAGACACAAGTCTGCACCATAAGCTTTAATACAAAAAAAAAAACAATTAGGGCTATAGAGCACATGCAGTATGAAAATTTAGAATTTCACTGTATGGTTATACACACAATATATAAGAGCAGGTATCCTGACTGTTTGGCCTGTTTCTGTTCACAGGCAGATAATGAAGAAACAAAGGAGCGCCTCTATGAGAGCCTGCTGGCGGAGTGTAGAGACACCATCCAAGCTGTCAGAGAGGAGCTCAGGAACGATGTGGTGAGAGACCCATTACTAGCACATCTTATACTTCCCTAAATGTGATTGAGCAGTGTGCGCTCGCTCTCTCTCTCTCTCTCTCTCTCTCTCTCTCTCTCTCTCTAGACATATATATATATATATATATATATATATATATATATATATATATATATATATATATATATATATATATATATATATATATATATATATATGTATGTATGTATGTATGTGCTTTATTGGCATGACGAATATTTGTAAGTTTATATCGCAAAAGCATTGCTGCATACAAAGGAGTGAAAAATGTTAAAAACAAAGGCTTTATTTTATACTGTAATGTTGTTGGCTATAATTTATTGCTAAAATGGTTGGGAAATGTTTTCAAAAGAGACATCAGTAGCAGTATTGGTATCAATTCATTAGTAAAAGGCTACTTAGTAAAAAGATGCCATTTAAGCATATATGGGTCATTCAGTGTCAAATCATCCAAATTTCAGAAACTTGTCAATAGATTTTACTAATAGACTTTATCTTTGTTTTTTATTTATTTATATAAATAACATGATTTCGCAATCTTTCTAAAGTAATTTTTATCCCAATGTAATTTGGCTCAAAATCGTAGGGGTGAAATCATTTGATTCATTTTTTTTTTTTTTATATACAGCTTGGGTTGTGCTCATTTAGCTTCTCTCCTTTTATTGTGCCCATATATGCACAGAGCACACTGTTACAACCTCAAGGGGTTAGCTGTAACAGAAAAAGAGAACTGAGATCACACCAGAGAGATGCCAAGTAAACAATTTTTATTTTATTTTAACAGGAACATTTTCAGGGGAAGACAAGGCCAAAACAATAAACAAAACAAGCTTTTTTTTTTTTTTTTTTACTAAATCTCAAATGGAAATAAAGAAAACAAAAATACAGACCTACCTCTCTTAACCACAAACAAAGTGAGAAAAAGATACATATACATATATACATAGGATACATATAACCCCCTACATCCATACTAAGGTATGGCAAAATAGATTTTTTTTTATCCAAATAGATAAATTTACAAGAATGTTTAAAAAGTTAATTTTAAGTTTCCGGGCGTACACAAAGCAGAATCAGAATCCAAATCATAGTCAAAACAGGCAATATTCAGCGAAACAGGAGATACCAGTATTTTAACTTACAATAGGTGCGTTTACATGTACACTTTTTGCTTCCATCAGATTGGATTAATTCTGATTGACAAATCCGAACGTAGTGTTTACATGAACGTTGAATAAAGTTATTGGGTTGATAAGCACTTATACATGTCATAAGCTTCTAATCGGATTTACCCTTTGACATGCGCACACTGCGTGAACATACAGAGTTTCCTGCTGCTGTCGCATGCTGTTTTAAAAAGCACACATGATATTTATCGACTTCGGGTCCTAATTAGGCAGCGACCAGCACATAAACTGTTGTGCTGCTTAACGTTACTTAAAAAAAAAGTGTCCCTTCCCGCACCCAAAACTAGTGGTCTGTTGATGAGTATTAAACAAGGACTGGTGGAACGTGGTCCTGTTCCACTTCACATACGCTGAGTGAAAGGGGAGTTTTATAATGACAGGACACTTATTTATGACACTTTAGTCACAAGGAAGAACAGGTAATTCCACACGTCATACGTCATTACGCTATGTCTACGCCACTGCGCATGCGTAATACTTTCCCGTTTCGGTTTTCAATCCGATTAAGTGTTTACATGTCCTCTCGCGCGATTACAAAAGGGATTATCCACCCCTTCAGATCAAAATTTTAGTCTGATCTCGCCAGTTCAATCCATTTGACGTGTTTACATGTGACTTTTTTTTCTTATTGTGCTTCTAGTCCTATTACGATCCGATTAGTAGTGTCCATGTAAACGCAGCTAATGACAGGCACTCAGCAGATTCACAACATAGAATATTTCTCTCTGGTATGACACTCATAACCAAACAAGGATAAAGATCCATTCAATAGCACAAAATAGTAACTCAGAATGCTAGCAAAACCTGACAATAGTCAACAAGGCTCAAAGGCACTAGATGAGTGTTTGGGGCGGTTCTTAAATCTGGTTCAGGTGCATAGTAGGACCAATTACCATCTTCAGCTGGCTAACAGAGGCCACACCCATCTGGAACACAAACATGTCTACACACACGAGCAGAGAGACAGAAAAAAAAAAACACATACAAAAAACAGTTCACAGATGCATAGCATATTTTAAAGGTCATAACATCCCCCAACCATAAAATAAAACATACATTGTTTTACTGATTAACACAGGACATAGAGTCAGCAATAACATTTTCAATACCTTTTTTGTGAAGAAAAAGACAAGAAGACATGGGGAACACCATGGGCTAAAACTAGGGACTGCCAAGTTATTTTCAAGTAGATACTGGGTTTCTTGCCTCATCGATTCTTTCTTTAGTGGGTTTACATGATAAACCCATTGTTTGATGGGTGCATGTGAACAAACATCAATGTTGGGTGTTAGCACTTGTGTAGTGGTAGGGAAATCAATGAACAAAGTCTGATATCTCTTAATCATACTTTTGACATCAGCCTGGGCAGACATGGATAAGTAGGACAACTTTGTTGAAAGGTTTGACCGTTTCTGAATTGGACAAATTAGCAGAGGTAAAGGTGGCACTATTCATATTCAACCCATCAATTTTTGGACAGCCTTTTGATCATAACGAGCCTTCATTTGGTCTTGTACAGAACCAAGTGAGTATTTTTTCAGTTTCCACAATTTAGTTGGTCACGAAATGAACTAATCTAAAACATTCTTAGTGGGGGAGGAATGGTTGGATGAAAGAATTTGCTCCTGCAAAATCTTCAATGGACCACACACAGTGTGCCCAATGATGAACTCTGTAGGACTGAAACCAAGGGAAGCTTGAGTCAAAGTACGAACGGCAAATAACAACAGTGGGATTTAGCATGGATTTAGGAGTTTGATGAAACCGCTCGATGGCACCTTGGGACTGAGGGTGATACGCACGAGATACCTGATGTTTGAGGTTTCATTTTTTCATTACTTTGGCAAACACTTGGCATGTAATTAGTTCCTTGATCGTATTGAATATATTTAGGCACTCCAAAAGTAGTGCAGAATTTGGCGATCGCTTTGACTATTGCATGAGCTTTAAGTGAATGCAGAGGTATCGCTTTGGGATACCTGGTCGATCCACACATCAGCGTTAACAAGTAGGAATTTCCGGATTTAGTTTTGGGCAATGGCTCAACTCAATCAGAATGCGCTCAAATGGTTCACTAATAGCTGGTATTGGCTTCAACGGAGCCAGGGGACTAACTTGATTCATCTTGCCAGATAACTGACATGCATGGCAAGATTTACAGTATTTTGAAATGTCTGATTTCATTGAAGGCCAAAAGAAATTTCAACAAACTATCATAAGCTTTTAAACTTGCTCTCGAAAGTGTGTTGGAATGACAACTTGAAAAACGGTACCCTAATCATCAGTGACATGACATGGAGACCACTTACGCATAAGGACGCCGACATCAAAGTAGGTAACTGGACGCTCTGGCAAAATGTTCAGCTCGACAGCAGCTGCAACACAGGGACACAGAGTTTGATCGGCCCGTTGCGCCTCAATTAACATGGTTTTTCCAAATGCCAAATCAACATAAGGAAGTGCACAGATTTCTACTTCAACTGAATCAACTTTTTCTCAGCAGAATTGTCAGCACACAAAAAGGTCTTTGACAGATCTACAGTGTCTTTTAGTTTTTGACCTTGAGCTCAGGTCACCACACACGTGCTAAACACATCAGGAAACTCTTCCTGTAAAGCATCTTCATCATGTACATCAGGAACATCTATAACTTCACGCAAACAAAAAATGTTTTACCTTCTAGGAAATGACCTAGAACAGGGGTAAGCAAGTTCAGTCCTAGAGAGCCGCAGACCTGCAGAGTTCAGCTTCAACCCTAATGAAACACACCTGAACAAGCTCATCAATCCATTCAGGATTACTAAAAGGTAGGAGAGGTTTTTTTTTTTTTTTTTTCTGGGTTGGAGCTGAACTGTGCAGGACTGCGGCTCTCTAGGACCGAACTTGCCTACCCCTGTTCTAGGTCATTTCCTAGTATGGGCGCTACACCTTTAATAGGTAACTCAGCCTGAACTGCCAGTTTAACTTCACCATAATTATTTCCAAAACGCAAATAGACCTTGTGTAAAGGTACTTTAACTACAGAGAAAAGTAGTTACAGCTCATATCACCAGCAAACTTACACTCATTTACATCCTTCTCTTCACTCCCTGAGGCAGAAGTCTCAAAACTCATCCTTTCTAATCACCCTACTACTTGCCCACTTGATCCTATTCCATCTCATCTTCTTCAAGCCATTTCTCCTGCAGTTATACCTGCACTCACTCACATCATCAACACGTCACTCCACACTGGTGTTTTCCCCTCATCATTTAGACAGGCACGTATAACTCCACTACTTAAGAAACTCAACCTCAACCCATCTCTTTTAGAGAACTACAGACCAGTTTCTCTTCCTTTCATTGCAAACACACTGTGTTCAAACAAGTCTCTACATTTCTCACAAACAACAATCTCCTTGACAGCAACCAATCTGGCTTCAGAACTGGACATTCAACTGAGACAGCCTTGCTCTCAGTTGTTGAAGCTCTAAGACTGGCAAGAGCAGAATCCAAATCTTCAGTACTTATCCTGCTTGATCTGTCCGCTGCTTTTGACACTGTTAAGCACCAGATCCTCCTATCTACCCTACTGGCAAATGGCATCTCAGGAACCACACTTCAATGGCTTGAGGCTTACCTATCAGATAGATCCTTCAAAGTATCTTGGAGAGGTGAGGTGTCCAAGTCTCAACATCGAACTACTGGGGTGCCTCAGGGCTCAGTTCTTGGACCTCTTCTCTTCTCTGTCTACATGGCATCATTAGGTTCGGTCATTCAGAAACATGGTTTTTCATACCACTGCTATGCTGATGACACTCAACTCTACCTCTCATTCCATCCTGATGATCCGACGGTAGCTATTTGCATCTCAGCTTGTCTAACAGACATTTCTTCCTGGATGATGGACCATCACCTTCAACTCAACCTTTCCAAGACAGAACTGTTTGTGGTTCCATCACAATTACACCACCAAGTTAGGCACTTCAACCATAACTCCTTCAAAAAGCTAGAAGCCTTGGAGTTATGATTGATGAGCAGCTGACTATCTCAGACCACATTGCTAAAACTGTCCAAAACCTGCAGATTTGCTTTATTCAACATCAAGAAGATCAAGCCCTTTCTTTCGGAACATGCTGCACAACTCCTTGTTCAAGCTCTTGTTCTTTCCAGGCTGGACTATTGCAATGGCCTCTTGGCAGGTCTTCCAGCCAATTCTATCAAACCGTTACAATTAATTCAGAACGCGGCAGCAAGATTAATTTTTAATGAGCCAAAAAGAATACACGTCACACCTCTGTTTATCAATTTGCACTGGCTTCCAATAGCTGCTCGCATATAATTCAAGGCATTGATGTTTGCCTACAAAACTACCACTGGCTCTGCCCCCATTTACCTAAATTTGTTACTTCAGACTTATGTGCCCTCTAGAAGCTTGCGTTCTGCAAGTGAACGTCGCTTGATTGTGCCATCCCAAAGAAGCACAAAGTCACTTTTACGGACTTTTAAATTAAATGTTCCCTCCTGGTGGAATGACCTTCCCAACTCAATCCGAGCAACTGAGTCCCTTAGCCATCTTCAAGAATCGGCTTAAAACACATCTCATCCATCTTTATTTGACCCTCTAACTTTATCACTCAATATTCTAATTCTATTCTTAAAAAATCTAACTATCTTTCTAATCTTTTTGTATTCTATTTTTCTTTTCATTTATTATGCAATTATATATATGTGTGTATGTGTAAAGACCTCTAACTAGCTTGCTCTATTCTTATTTTTTATTCTATCTGTTTTCTTATTTATTATATTATTTAAAATCCCATGCTACATGGACTGTTAACCTGAGACTTGTTGTAGCACTTATATATCATTGCTCTTTTTGTTGTTTTTGATTGCTTCCACTGTCTTCATCTGTAAGTCGCTTTGGATAAAAGCGTCTGCTAAATGAATAAATGTAAATGTACAGATAGGTCAATGCCTTGCATTAGTACCACAACCACAGCTTGACTGTTCCGAAAATGGCAACACACTCTAAGATTATGGACTGAGAGGCACCAGTATGACGAAGGATGCAAACACTTTTTGTTTCAGAGTCTGCTTCACTAAACAACACTACCCCATCAAAAATAAATGGCTTAAATGCAGATTCAGTAATTGTATCTAGAATCTTCGTCTCGAGAGAAAATGGGTCGCCCAACTAAAGCAACACTTTTATAAGTGTTTTTCTTGCTAGCTTTGCGTTTCAGACTGGGACAGGTAGCGATGAGGTGTCCCACCTCATGACCGTAAAAACATTAATGATTCTCCATATTTAAAGTGCAGGTCCTTCTAAAAAAAATTAGCATATTGTGATAAAGTTCATTATTTTCCATAATGTAATGATAAAAAATAAACTTTCATATATTTTAGATTCATTGCACACCAACTGAAATATTTCAGGTCTTTTATTGTTTTAATACTGATGATTTTGGCATACAGTTCATGAAAACCCAAAATTCCTATCTAAAAAAAAAGCATATTTCATCCGACCTATAAAAGAAAATGTTTTTAATACAAAAAAATTCCACCTTCAAATAATTGTTCAGTTATGCACTCAATACTTGGTTGGGAATACTTTTGCAGAAATGACTGCTTCAATGTGACGTGGCATGGAGGCAATCAGCCTGTGGCACTGCTGAGGTGTTATGGAGGCCCAGGATGCTTTGATAGCGGCCTTTAGCTCATCCAGAGTGTTGGGTCTTGCGTCTCTCAACTTTCTCTTCACAATATTCCACAGATTCTCTATGGGGTTCAGGTCAGAAGAGTTGGCAGGCCAATTGAGCACAGTAATACCATAGTCAGTAAACCATTTACCAGTGGTTTTGGCACTGTGAGCAGGTGCCAGGTCATGCTGAAAAACAAAATCTTCATCTCCATAAAGCTTTTCAGCAGATGGAAGCATGAAGTGCTCCAAAATCTCCTGATAGCTAGCTGCATTGACCCTGCCCTTGATAAAACACAGTGGACCAACACCAGCAGTTGAAGTGGCACCCCAGACCATCACTGACTGTGAGTACTTGACACTGGACTTCAGGCATTTTGGCATTTCTTTCTCCCCAGTGTTCCTCCAGACTCTGGCACCATGATTTCCGAATGACATGCAAAATTTGCTTTCATCCGAAAAAAGTACTTTGGACCACTGAGCAACAGTCCAGTGCTGCTTCTCTGTAGCCCATGTCATGTGCTTCTGCCGCTGTTTCTGGTTCAAAAGTGGCTTGACCTGGGGAATGTGACACCTGTAGCCCATTTCCTGCACATGCCTGTGCACCGTGGCTCTGGATGTTTCTACTCCAGACTCAGTCCACAATCTTCCTCAGGGTCCGGTCACCTCTTCTCGTTGTACAGTGTTTTTTGCCCCACTTTTTCCTTCCCACAGACTTACCACTGAGGTGCCTTGATACAGCACTCTGGGAACAACCTATTTGTTCAGAAATTTATTTCTGTGTCTTACCCTCTCGCTTGAGGGTGTCGATGGCCTTCTGGACAGCAGTCAGGTCGGCAGTCTTACCCATGATTGTGGTTTTGAGTAATGAACCAGGCTGGGAGTTTTTAAAAGCCTCAGGAATCTTTTGCAGGTGTTTTAGAGTTAATGAGTTGATTCAGATGATAAGGTTAATAGCTCGTTTAGAGAACCTTTACATGATATGCTAATTTCATGAGCTGTATGCCAAAATCATCAGTATTAAAACAATAAAAGACCTGAAATTTCAGTTGGTGTGCAATGAATCTAAAATATATGAAAGTTTAATTTTTATCATTACATTATGGAAAATAATGAACTTTTATCACAATATGCAAAGTTTTTGAGAAGGACCTGTACTTGAAGCATTGTTTGGTAATGCCGGGTAATCTTAAGAATTACAGACACAATCAGAAAAACTATGCTTTATGGGTGATGAAAACACTGAGTAAACACAAACTTATCCCCAACAACAGAGGCTTCAGAAAGTGAAGACACTTTTTGTTTATTCAAGTATATCACAATTTTCTCAGGCAGAACTCTTCCAACAATACTCTTAAATTCTCAAACATATCAACTTTATTTGCAGTGCACCACTTCTCAAACAAATTGGCTTTTGTCTCGAATTCAACGAAAGTTGGAGTAGGGGTTTTCACATGATTTCTAAATTTCTGTCGGTATACCTCAGGAACCAGTTCATAAGCGCTCAACATAGCATTTTGCATTACCCCATAATACAGGCCCTGTTTAAGAGTTAAAGCGGAACAGAGTTCCTGTGCTTTCCCAACAAGTTAAGATTGTAACCGGAGTGGCCAAATACTTTGTGGCCATTTCAATGTGGCCACAATGCATTCAAATACAGTAAAATACGTATCTACTTTACTCTCCCGAAACAGTGGAACTAAGGTAATTTGTCTACTGACATCAAATTCAGGTTCACTTGTAAAGCTAGTTGCGGTGCAGGAATAGGGCTTGGAATGGAAGTATTTACCAGTGGTGATTACAGGCAGACTCACACTGGGCACATCAGCAGCTGAGGGGTGAACAGGTTTAGTTATTATCTCCAGGTCCAGCTCCTTGAGCCTGACAGCTCACTGGGCTTCAAGATCAACTCTGCGCACATGCAACAGTTGTCTCTGAAATTGGTGTTTGCTTAACTCCAACTCCAGCACTTTCATTCTGATCGCCAGGAAAGGATTACTAGGAGAATGAAGATAAGCGGCAACTCCGCGGGTTTGGGTTCTGCCCCCTTCCCTATGAAAGTCAACACTTGAGCTGCAACAACTGCCTCACCCACACCTTCATTAGACAAAATTCCATGTTCAAATACAAAGCCAATTTAATGAGTTCCTTAATGTCTCCTTTACCGATGATACAACTAACCTTTCGGACAAGCCCCCAATTTCTGTTATGACATCTAGGGGTTAGCTGTAACAGAAAAAGAGAACTGAGATCACACCAGAGAGATGCCAAATAAATATGTTTTTTTTTTTTTTTTTTTTTTTTAACAGGAATCTTTTCAGGGGTAGACAAGGCCAAAACAATAAACAAAACAAACATTTCTTTGCAACTAAATAACATCAAATGGAAATAAAGAAAACAAAAATACAGACCAACTTACCTACCTTATTTAGCCACAAAGTGAGAAAAAGATACATAAAAAAAAAGGCGTCTAACCCCCTACATCCCTTAGTATGGCAAAATCGAATTTATAAGAATATTTACAAAGTTTCTGGGCGTACACAAAGCAGAATCAGAATCCAAATCATAGTCAAAAGAAGCAATATTCAGAGAAACAGGAGATTTCAGTATTTTAACTTACAATGACAGACAACAGATTCACTACACAGAATATATCTCTCTGGTACGACACTCATAACCAAACAATGACAAAAATACATGTGTCCATGTAAACGCAGCTAATGACAGACACTCAGCAGATTCACAACACAGAATATTTCTCTCTGGTATGACACTCATAACCAAACAAGGATAAAGATACACTCAATAGCACAAAACAGTAACTCAGAATGCTAGCAAAACCTGATAGTAGTCAACGAGGCTCAAAAGCACTAGACAAGTGTTTGGGGCATTTCTTAAATCTGGTTCAGGTGCATAGTAGGACCAATCACCATCTTCAGCTTGTTAACAGCGGCCACACCCATCTGGAACACAAACACGTCTAAACACATGAGCAAAGAGAGAAAAAAAACACCGTTCACAGATGCTTAGCATATTTTAAAGGTCTTATAACACAGGCTTCTGTTTGAAATACTGTTATAATGGTTATAGGTTGTTATAAACATTATGCATCGCCTACGCAACACACATACACATGCATTGGCATACATGTGACAGTTGACAATGCAGAGCATCAGGGAGAAGTTGGAGAATGGGGAGTTATTGAAAGTACCACAACAAACAACGAGCCAATTGGTAATGTGCAGTGCTTGCCATCTCCTCATTAGACATGTCTTTAAGAAATGCATCTTTACGGATTGATTATAATAAGAGTTTGTTTTCGATAGCCTATGTTTTATTTCGTTAAGTACTAATTCACAGCTTTCTATAGATATATTTATCACGACTGTGAGGCATTTATTTGCTGAGTTTTGGTTCATTTTTGTAAAACGCTCCTATTCAAGACTAGAAGGCAAAAGGCACATGTTTGTTTTCTTTATTTTATAAAAGCATAGCTTCCACTCTATGCACAAACTATTTGATAAAGCGCACATTTATCTAGGTTTAACGTTTAAACATTGTTATATGCTTGAAGTGTTTTAGTATATCTGTAGATTTTATTTTAGGCAAATTGCGATGATTTGACAAGGCTAAATTGATCAAACATATATGATCAGCTTACTGTCTGCCGCTGACTGCTTGGTCATTAATTTGAAAAAAAACAAAATATATATAATCACTTTGCCATTACATACAAAACTGAACTATTTTAATAGCTGAAATAGTAGTATAAGCTGTTTTGGGAGAAGGGGTGGGCTTGGGATTAACCGGGTGGATAAAAGCAGCTTTTTCGGCATGACGAATCTCATAATCTCATAAACTTATCAGTGCTGCCACGCGACTTTTATTAATCATTTGTGAATCACTACAATATTTCTCAATAACAAGGGGACAAAATCTCTTCATTGTAGAGAGAGACAGGCGCAGACATTTTACACCCCCCCCCCCCTCGCTCTCTCAAAATGGCCTATATATATAACTATATTACTGGATATAGTTGTCGTCATTTAACATTTATTTCGTTAAATGTATCAAAAGTTAGACTTAATTTAATGATTTGCAGCTTCATCTTCATCAACTCTTTAAAGTTGCGCTTCGCGTTCTGCTTCTGTGAACATTTGTAACGAATGTTCACAGGAACGAGAGATCCAAAATCAGTGTGTTTAATGGGAAATCCAAAAATCGATATCCAAACAGGCAAGAGGTCATAACCATGAAATCAGTCCAGAAACAAAACAAACATGAAACAAGAAACTAGAAACCACAAGGGAATGCGAGAATAGAATACTGGGTGATGGAAAATAAGGTCTCCATGAAACCGAATGAAAACAGACCGGTGTATATATAGTAGTGTTGGGCGATATGGTCATTTTTCAGATCGTCATATCATCAGCCCATGAGATCGACGACACTATTATCGTGCATGGGTGGAGCAAAAGAAAACTCTTTGTTCTCGTCATAGCATAACTATTTGGTGTTTTAAACCGAGCAGGTGCGCGAGAGTGAGCCTATGGAATCACCAGTAATCGAAAAAATATACTTTCAAACATACTGATAAACTAATGTTAAATATAAAAATACTGTATTTTAAATGGCTAGTTCATATATTGTCGGGCGCAAATGTCATACATTTAGACTGATAACATCCGGTGACAAATCTGCCGCATCTGCGCACGGAAGTTATCAGTCTAAATGTTCTGCAAAATCAGTCAACGGTGAAAATCAATAGTCGATTTCATTTAAAGTCCAGCAGTTTAACACTAATATTGGACATAAACGAACATGTTAAATATAAAGTATTTAAAACAGCTAAGTTCATGTATTATTAGTAAAGTTCAATTGTAGCCTACCGATGCATCAGTCATACAGCACTCGGGACTATGCCTCATGACGAGACCAATGCACCGCCACAGAAACAACAAAGATGCATTCTAACATAACTGTGGCATTACACTCAGATGGTGAGGGCTTGTTTAAAATATTGCACATATATGGGCTGGATTACTTGTTAAAGTGCAATGAAATACCTATCTGCAGACAATGTACATCTGTTTGTGGATGGAGACTTTGTAACGGCCAAAACTCTGTATTTTGCATGTATCACATTATAGTGCAGGGTGCATAAAAATAATAAAAAGGCGGCAGAGCGAACTTTCATCCATAGTGGTTCTCACGTAGTCCTTCTACGTCACCACATAGTGTGTGTTATAAGTTAAGTGATCAGTCTTTAAAGAGAAGGACTACATGAGAACCACTATGGATGAAAAGTTCACTCTGTCGCTTTATTATTTTGTCTTTATTTGTAAGCCATGAAAGAGTTAATCTCTCATGTATGAGAAGAGCGCGTTATCGTGTAGAAGCCATTAAATGTGTGGGACACCAACTCCTTGTTTTTTTATCCCTTTAATTTCATGGATTTAACGAGTTATCCGAGTCAAAGAAATGCGGTGCTGAAGTGAAATTGCTGGGCAGTTTGATAGCCGAATTATAATAAGCAGCCTAATAAAAATAAAAATAATAATTATAATATAATCCATTTATAGGAAAATGAGCCTAATATCGTCTTGATTATCGACAGAGGAATCTGCTTATGTCGATATCTCTGACTATCGTCGATACACTATACAATCGTCTATCGGCACAACCCTAATATATAGACAGGATAATGAAGGAAATGGAGACAGCGGAGTGCAAAAACAGGTGTGCAATTAACTGATGAAGTGACAAAGCTATGTGGAAAATGTAGTGCCTGCGGTGAATTGTCTATGGGGAAGTGAGAACACTAGTGGACACCTGGGGAGGAACAGACCAGACACCGTGACAACATTAAACTCCACCTACTTTGATTTGATTGGCCATCTCAGTAATTTTGACATTGACCAGCGCTGTTAGACTGCTAAGGCTTTGATCTGAATTGACTAGTGCAAGTTAATTCTCACACTTTAATAGTATTTATAGCACCTAACAGGCTCTGTTACTATAAGTTATTACATCAGTATGCAGTTTTCCCTAATGCTCGCATGCGAGCAATTATCCCTCTGCAAGCCACTTGTGCCATAGGTTGCTGACCCCTGCTTTAGACCAACAATATGCTATAGGCATACTAATTACAGATTTTTCAGAACTGGATGTGCTATTGTGGTTGGCCAGTTTTGCATATTTGGCACACTGCCTTTGTCTTGTCCTTACTCAATTCAAATGCTCCTTTTTTATCTGATATTTACTCTGTTCAATAACAGAAAAATGAATGACAACTTGACATTTGAAAATAAAATAAACAGAAGGTGACACAGGGTTTAATATCAATAAGCGTAAATGTTTCCTCCACAGATCTGACTGTCTCAGACATTTTTTTTTTTCAGACATTTTATATTGAATGTAGCATAACGGTTTACTTGGCTGTTTGATAAAAAGGTGTTACGCTTAGCCAGCTATGAAGAAACTGGTAGACCGGCAACACAGTGGCAACGTCACGCACATGCATTCGAACACCACGGCTAAGAATGGTTGTCTAACCGTGCTGAGAATTCCGGGCCAAGAATGGTTTGTAATCGTGCAGCACCATACCAGGCTCACATGTAAATACAGTTGTAACCATACCTGACAATCCTTAGAACTGTTCAGCCTGATAGTAAAAATAATTGCTAAATTCAAGCATGAAGACCATTTCGTGGGGGATGCCAGGTGTTCAAAAATAAAATTATTTGAATCTCAGTACCAATATTTGAGTATTTCAGTATTTGAAAACCGTAGAACCGTTCAGCCCGATAGTAAAAATAATGGCTTTATCCTGTTATGGTGTTTCTTAACTGTAGCAGGAAGTAGAAATCATGACTGTATTAAGGACATCATGGATTCTTTGAAGTATCAGGCCATTTTGACAAGAATTGTGATGCCTTTGGTGCAAAGACTGAAGCTGATGATCAATGGACTCTCCCAATGGTCATCCCAAAGTACACATCCAAATCTACTTGTGCTTGGTTCAGTGATCAATTATAGAATGTTCTTGAGTGGCCTGTTCAATCTTCAAAATGTGTATGTGTGTGTGTGTTTTCTTAGCTGTCCATCGTGTTCGATGATAACGCTTGCTCCAGGGATAGGGATGGGGGGTGGGGGTTCAGCAACCTTGCCGCTGGTGCCACTTCTCATGGGCGTAAAGTCCGATCCTTGATCCGCACACTCGACCGCAGATGGAGCAGGGGAAACCAGATACCAGGGGGGTACCAGCCGCCCGTTGGTGTCTCTTGATTCGCCTCATGGATCGTTGGTCTTGGTTGGTTTGGTGTATTTGAGAGACCGCAGCAGCACAGGTGGCCTGCCAGGCTGATCGGTCAAGTGCCAGAGATTCTAGCTTCGTGAGGGGGATGTTTGCCCGCTTAAGGAGGTCCCTGGTATAGTCCTTAAAACGACGCTTTTGCCCTCCAGCGGAACGTTTCGCACCCACTAGTTGACTGTAAAGGACTTGGCGGGGCAGGCGATGTTCAGGCATGCGTATGATGTGCCCTATCCAACGCAGATGTTTTCTGGCCACAGCAGCTTCCATACAGATTGAGTTGGTTTTGCTGAGGATGACTGTATGGGGGATTCGATCTTTCCAGGACAAGCTGAGGATTTTTTGTAAGCAGCGAATATGGAAGGCCTCTAGGTGGATGATGTGCTGGCGGTATGAAGTCCATGACTCTGCCCCATAAAGAAGAGTGGAGAGACATACCGCATTGTAAACAGCAACCTTGGTACTGACCTTCAGGTTACGATTTTCAAAAACCCTGCTGCGTAGGCGTCCAAAAGATGATGAGGCTTTATTTATCCGAGTGTGTATTTCTGTGTCAAGGGAGCTGCTTGAGGACAGAGTGGAGCCGAGGTAGGTGAAGTGGTCCATTGATTTAAGTGGAACACCATTTATGTGAAAACTGGGGGGTGTGGGAACGGGGGTGGTGAGATGGAACATGACCTCGGTTTTTTGAGTGTTAACCTTCAGGCCGAAAGATTGGTACAGACTGGATATGGTGTTAAGGGCGTACTGCATAGAGTCTGGGCTGTGGGCTAAGACTGCACAGTCATCAGCATACTGAAGCTCACAGATCTGGCGGGTCTTTGTCTTTGTGTGAGCTTGAAGCCGACGAATGTTGAAGAGGCTTCCGTCAAGTCGGTATTCCACATGGACACCGTCTTCATGTCCCAGGACACGGTGGAAAAGGCAGGTGATGGCAGAGAGGAGGATGTTAAAGAGCATCGGAGCCAGGACACAGCCTTGCTTCACCCCAACGTTTACCCCAAAAGACTCTGATTGGAGTTCTCCCATGAGGACTCTGGCTTTCATCCCGTCATGCAGCTGCTGTAGGATGCTGAGAAACTTGGGTGGTACCCCAATTTTGGATAGGTATTTCCAGAGCAACTCACGGTTGATGGTGTCAAAGGCTTTGCTGAGATCGATGAAGGCTACGTAAAGGTCTTTGTGATGCTCTCGACTCTTCTCCAGCAGCTGCCTCAAGACAAAAACCATGTCTGTTGTGGATCTGGTCTTCCGGAAGCCACACTGCGTTTCCGGAAGCACAGCTTCCGAGATGTGCTCAACCAGTCTGCTGAGCATGATCTTGGCCAGTGCTTTCCCTGCGATGGAGAGGAGAGATATCCCACGGCTGTTGCCACAGACTGCTCGGTCTCCTTTCTGCTTGTATATGACAACAATGTTAGCATCCTTCCAGTCCTGTGGGAGGGTCCCATGTTCCCAGATGTTTTGAATCAGGAGGTGCAGGCGACGCGTGAGGGTGTATCCTCCATGTTTGAAAACCTCTGCAGGGATTCCATCGGGTCCAGCGCTTTTGTTGTTTTTCAGACCTGAAATAGCTTGCCGGAGTTCTCAGAAAAGTGGTGGAGTATCCAGGTGCATGGTTGGTGGCAAGTCTGGCAGATTATCCAGGATGTGTTGGTCAACAGGGTTGGTGTGGTTGAAGAGATTCTCAAAATGATTTACCCAACGGGCAAGAATCTCGTGGCGGTCCTTGAAGAGCGTGGACCCCTCAGCTGATCGGACTGGAGCAATCACCCGCTTCCTGGGGCCGTACAATGCTTTTATGGCATCGTAAAAGCCTTGAGTGTTATTGCAGTCTGCCAGGTTTTGGATTTCGTGCGCCTTTTTTACCCACCAGATGTTCTCCATAGTCCGAAGGGCTCGCTGGGTTTCTGCTCTTACAGCAGTGAAGGTGGCTTTGTGGGTAGCAGATCCAGGGCAGGACAAGAGAGCTTTATGGGCTTCATGCTTGGTTTTAAGAAGTGACTGTATCTCAGCTGAGTTGCAGTCAAACCAGTCCTGGTGATGTTTCCTTGATTGGCCAAGCGCCTCGGAAGCAGCGTTATGAATAGCCTGGCGTAGAGCTGGCCAATCAGCTGATTCCTCCGGGATCATGTTGAGGTTTTCAGCAAGGAGCCGTCGGAGGTTGTCTTTGATGGTGAGGTTGTTCAACGCTGTGCAGTTTAGTTTCTTGTTTGGGGCTCGCCTCGGAACACGAGGTTGAATACTCATGAGTAATTTGGATCTGACCATGAGGTGGTCAGTCCAGCACTCAGCTCCGCGCATAACACGAGTGGTAAGGACATCTCGTCTATCCTTTTGACGGACAATCACGTAATCCAGGAGATGCCAGTGTTTTGAGCGGGGGTGCTGCCAGGTGGTCTTGAGCCTGTTCTTCATCTGGAAGATGGTGTTAGTGATGACCAGCTGGTGCTCTGCACAGAGAGAGAGGAGTCTGAGCCCGTTGCGGTTCATTTTCCCCACACCATGCTGGCCGATGACTTTACTCCATACCATATGCTCCGTACCCACTCTAGCATTGAAGTCTCCCATGAGTATGATTCTGTCTGAAGCAGGGGTTTTCTGTAGGATGGCATCAAGAGCTCTATAGAAATCCTCTTTGATGTTGTACTCGGCATACACATACACATACACGGTATACACACACACACACACACAATATAATAAATATACATACATTGTTGGGGAGTAACTAGTTACATGTAATGGCGTTAAGTAATTAAATTACAAAATAAACGTAACTGTAATCAGTTACTAAGAAAAACTGTGTAGTTAAATTAGTTACTTATGAAAGTGTTGATTACATGGGGGATTACAAGGGGTATTACATTTGAATATTTACATCCACATACAGATTTAATTGATTTATTTCCCAAATTGCACTGACTATTCTGAGACAAACGGCCCTATAATTACTGCAATGCAGAAAACACGGTCTGGTTTGTAGAATCCAGTCATAAAAACGGAATTCCTGTAACGTGGACTGAATATGCCACATTTTGGACGAATAATTCAAAAGTAGGTCAGTACACTTGAATCAAAATGCAATATGGACTAGTGTCTGTGAAATATTAAGCCGCAAAAAGTCAATATATGGATCCTGCACATTCTGCATGTCTGTGGAAATCAGTAATAGTAAATGATAGTAATAGTAAATGATTATTTTTCTGCTAAATTACTATTTCATAATAGGTTGGGGGGGGGTATTTTTGTAAGGGAAAAACATAAAAAATGTTCAGTATTAGGATTTCTTTTTATAAAGATAGTTATGTACTAATTTTGACATGTAGGCAATTTAGAAAGTATAGTTTTGTTAAATCTTGAGTAATAAAGTCATGAGATAGATGGGTATCAGGGCAAAATAAAGAGACTGAAAAGAAAAATGGAAGTGAAGGTGCAGTTCAGGAGAGAGCTTATGATTATTTTAATTGTCCCCAACCTAAAGATTTAAACCTTTTATATGTCAGGTCCATACAAAAAAATAGGGTTGTACATGTTTCAGAGTTTGTTTGTATGAGTTTGAGAATTCAAGGTCTGAAATTATTTCCCTGTCTGCCCCTCATAGAAATGATTGGTGCAGACATGCGGTTTCATTTATTATACATAGGCCTACTGATGCTAGCAGTGTTTTTAGCCTCTGTCGCCTCAATATATGAGTACATGAACACACAAACATAACTTCTAGAACTGCTTTGAGTCACTACATGAGCATTTTATTTATTATGAGAAAACAATTGTCATATCATATACAGAGACAGTAATGTTTCAAAAAGACACCAATTTTTCTGAAGTTTAATACACAAAATAGGACATGCTTATTAGATAACTGTATTTAAGCTGATGTTTATACTTTTATTTATTATACTTGTTACAGTCGTTATCTGCTAGCGTAGAGAATAAGTGCACTAGGAGGGTATAAATCACGAGGAGTTTACTGAACATCGATAGAGATAACATAGACTACATACAACATTAATACATTAACTTACATCAACTAACATCAATCACGGACGAGGAAGAACTGAACAGACAGGGTATTTGAGCACACAGGAGGTAATCAGGGAACTGGAGACAGGTGGGGATCAATCAATTAACAAAACAAGAACAGGAAAAAGACCAAATAAGGAAACAAAGTTCATGAACATAACAGTTTGCCCCAACCCCAGAACGGTGCATCCTCGCACCGCAAGAGGAATATCAGTGGAGGGAGGGTGGGGGTTCTAGAGACAGGCAAGGGGCAGGCAAAGAGGGAGCTAGGAACCAGGGCAGAGTGGAGGGAGGGAGGAGCCAGGAAGGAGCACAGAGCAGGAGGAGCCAGATGGTGCTCCAGAGACCAGCCAGGATGGAGATCCATGGTGGAGTCGACGGTGGGAGGAGCCATGGTGGAGAAGAAGCTGACGACACCAGGGGGCCGACAGACGCAGGCATCCAGTGGAGCAGGTGGGATGCCAGGCCACGATGGAGACTAGGGAGCTAAGAGCCAAGGCGGAGCCGCTAGGTCGAAGGACCGAGGAGGAGTCCAGGGCTCGGAGGCTGGAGGCAGAGACAGGGAATCCACATGCCAAGGCGGAGCTGGAGACTGGAAATCTTGCGGCGAACCATCACGCCCAGATGGCGCGGACTACGGGTGAGCTGCAGGACTGACTGGCACCAGCAGAGATGAGGTCAAGAAACTGGCTGGTCTAGGAGGAGATGAGAGAGGAAGGATGGGAGGAAACACAGGAGGATCAGGGCTGGACAGAGCCAGCAGAGACAAGAGATACGGAGCTGGATTGAACCAGCGGAAGTGGAGCAGGGCAACTGGCAGGTCTAGGAGGAGGTGGGAGAGGGAAGCTGGAAGGGAATACAGGAGATTCAGGGCTGGACGGAACCAGCGGGGACACAGGAGATTCAGGGCTGGGCGGAACCAGCAGAGACACAGGAGATTCAGGGCTGGGCGGAGCCAGTGGAGAAACAGAAAATAAAGGACTGGGTGGAACCAGCGGATAAACAGAAAATTCAGGGCTGGACGGAACCAGAGGAGAAACAGAAAATTTAGGGCTGGGCGGAACCAGCGAAAATGGAGCAGAGGAACTGACTGGAGGAGGTGGGAGTGGGAGACCGGAAGGGTACACAGGAGGATCAGGGCTGGGCTGAACCAGTGGAGAAACAGGAAATTCAGGGCTGGATGAAACGTCCGGGAGACGGAGGAAAACAAAAACCAAAAAGAAAGAAAATGCCATTAACTAAACTGTTTTGGGTCTGTGATTCTGTTACAGTCGTGTGTCTGCTAGCATATAGAATCAGTGCACGAGGAGGGTATAAATCAAGAGTTAACTGAACATTGATAAATCAATCAATCACCTTTATTTATATAGTGCTTTAAACAAAATACATTGCGTCAAAGCACTGAACAACATTCATTTGAAAAACTGTCTCAATAATGCACAATGATAGTTAAGGCAGTTCATCATTGAATTCAGTGATGTCATCTCTGTTCAGTTAAATAGTGTCTGTGCATTTATTTGCAATCAAGTCAATGATATCACTGTAGATGAAGTGACCCCAACTAAACAAGCAAGAGGCGACAGCGGCAAGGAACCGAAACTCCATCGATTACAGAATGGAGAAAAAAACCTTGGGAGAAACCAGGCTCAGTTGGGGGGCCAGTTCTCCTCTGACCAGACGAAACCAGTAGTTAAATTCCAGGCTGCAGCAAAGTCAGATTGTGCAGAAGAATCATCTGTTTCCTGTGGTCTTGTCCTGGTGGTCCTCTGAGACAAGGTCTTTACAGGGGATCTGTATCTGGGGCTCTAGTTGTCCTGGTCTCTGCTGTCTTTCAGGGCAGTAGAGGTCCTTTCTAGGTGCTGATCCACCATCTGGTCTGGATACGTACTGGATCCGGGCGACTGCAGTGACCCTCTGATCTGGATACAGACTGGATCTGGTGGCCACGGTGACCTCGGAACAAGAGAGAAACAGACAAATACTAGCGTAGATGCCATTCTTCTAATAATGTAGCAAGTACATCGGGTGTTATGTGAAGTGTTTCCAGTTCCGGTTTACCTAATTAATGCAGCCTAAAAATCCTTTAACGGATTTGGATATTAAAAGCATATTAGTATGTTATGTGTATGCCAGGTTAAAGAGATGGGTCTTTAATCTAGATTTATACTGCAAGAGTGTGTCTGCCTCCCGAACAATGTTAGGTAGGTTATTCCAGAGTTTAGGCGCCAAATAGGAAAAGGATCTGCCGCCCGCAGTTGATTTTGATATTCTAGGTATTATCAAATTGCCTGAGTTTTGAGAACGTAGCGAACGTTGAGGAGTATAATGTAAAAGGAGCTCATTCAAATACTGAGGTGCTAAACCATTCAGGGCTTTATAAGTAATAAGCAATATTTTAAACCTAGGTTCCTAACTGATGACGAAGAATTGACAGAGCAACCATCAAGTCTTAGACAGTGTTCTAGGTTATTACAAGCAGAGTTTTTAGGCCCTATAATTAACACCTCTGTTTTATTCTAAATTTAGCAGTAAGAAATTACTCGTCATCCAATTTTTTATATCGACTATGCATTCCATTAGTTTTTCAAATTGGTGTGTTTCACCGGGCTGCGAGGAAATATAGAGCTGAGTATCATCAGCATAACAGTGAAAGCTAACACCATGTTTCCTGATGATATCTCCCAAGGGTAACATATAAAGCGTGAAGAGTAGCGGCCCTAGTACTGAGCCTTGAGGTACTCCATACTGCACTTGTGATCGATATGATACATCTTCATTCACTGCTACGAACTGATGGCGGTCATATAAGTACGATTTAAATCATGCTAATGCACTTCCACTGATGCCAACAAAGTGTTCAAGTCTATGCAAAAGAATGCTGTGGTCAATTGTGTCAAACGCAGCACTAAGATCCAATAAAGCTAATAGAGAGATACACCCACGATCAGATAATAAGAGCAGATCATTTGTAACTCTAAGGAGAGCAGTCTCAGTACTGTGATACATTCTAAATCCTGACTGGAAATCCTCACATATACCATTTTTCTCTAAGAAGGAATATAATTGTGAGGATACCACCTTTTCTAGTATCTTGGACAGAAAAGGGAGATTCGAGATTGGTCTATAATTAAAAAGTTCTTTGGGGTCAAGTTGTGGTTTTTTTATGAGAGGCTTAATAACAGCCAGTTTGAAGGTTTTGGGAAATGTCAACACTTGTTGAGGCTTTATTTTTCGTTAATTTAGCCACTGTATTGAATAAATACCTGGGGTTATGTTTGTTTTCTTCTAAAAGAGAAGAAAAGTAATCAGATCTAGCAGTTTTTAATGCTTTTCTGTGGGATATGCTACTTTCCCGCCAAGCAATACGAAATACCCCTAGTTTTGTTTTCCTCCAGCTGCGCTTTTGTGGTAGAAGTGATGGTTCTTTGATACTTGTAACAAGAAGTAGAATTTACAATTTTGGCTATATGAAGTTTGCACAGAACTAAATAATGATCTGAGATATCATCACTTGGCTGAATAATTTCAATATTATCAACATCAATTCCATGTGACAGTATTAAATCTAGAGTATGATTTCGACAATGAGTAGGTCCTGAAACATGTTGTCTAACACCAATAGAGTTCAGAATGTCTATAAATGCTGATCCTAATGCATCTTTTTCATTATCGACATGGAAATTAAAATCACCAACTATTAAAACTTCATCTGCAGCCAGAACTAACTCGGATGTAAAATCACCAAGCTCTTTAATAGAGTCTGTATGGTGGCCTGTATACAGTAGCCAAGTACAAACATAACAGGGGATTTATCATTAACATTGGTTTCTCTGGATAATGTTATATGTAGCACCATTACTTCAAACGAGTTATACTTGAAGCCTGCCCTCTGAGAAATCCTGAAAACGTTGTTATAAAATGAAGCAACTCCTCCCCCTTTGCCTTTTAGACACGGCTCATGTTTATAACAGTAATCTTGGGGGGTGGACTCATTTAAAATAATGTAATCATCAGGTTTTAGCCAAGTTTCTGTCAAACAGAGCACATCTATATTATGATCAGTTATCATGTTATTTACAAAAAGTGTTTTCGTAGAAATGGATCTGATATTCAATAAGCCAAGCTTTATCGTTTGTTTATCCATATTGCATTTGTTTTTTATTTGTTGAACCTCAATTAAATTGTTAGGCTTAACTTGGTTTGGACGTTTTTTGTATTTTCTAGTTTGGGGAACAGACACAGTCTCTATAGTGTGATATCTAGGTGAAAGAGTCTCTATGTGCTGAGAATTAACTGACCTCTGTGACCTCTTTATGGTTATTTTTAGTGATCTCCGACTGGCGAAGTCGAACATCATTAGCGCCGGCATGAATAACAATCTTACTGTATTTACGTTTAGCATTAGCCAGCACTTTTAAATTTGCCAAGATGTCAGGCGCTCTGGCTCCCGGTAAACATTTGACTATGGTGGCTGGTGTCTCTATTTTCACGTTCCGTACAATAGAATCACCAATAACTAGAGCACTTTCATCAGGTTTCTCAGTGGGTGCATCACTGAGTAGGGAGAACCTGTTTAATGTTTTGATTGGAACAGAAGAGCGGTGTTTTGACCCACGACTACGCTGCCTCACCGTCACCCAGTTGCCCTGCTGCAGGGGCTCTGTTGCCGGAACCGGACAATGTACAGGAATCCCTGAGCTTGACGCATCCAAAGCCGCATCTAGAGCCCTAACATTCTTACTGTCCTCAATTAAAGTTTGGATGCGTGTCTCTAATTCTGATATCTTCTCTGTCAGCCTAACTATTTCCCTGCATTTATCACATGTGAATCCCTCACCAGTGACAGAGAAAGATAAACTGTACATGTGGCAAGAGGTGCAAATAACGATAGCAGGCGAAGCCATTACTCACCGTGCTTGATGAAATATTCTTACTGCGGTTGTTTGATGAACTTGTGAAAAACTGCAGCGTGAGAGAGGAGAGGAGAAAAGAAAACGTTAATGACAAGCTAACGAGTGCTAACGCTTTGCAGGTGTACTGCACTCACGGAAAAGTGAACGTCCAAAGTTAATCTGATAAGATTGATCGATAATATCAGAAATATGGTGTGAATTAAGTTATATTTTACAACTTAAAAAAAAACAAAAAAAAAACAGACAGTGATAGTAAGAAAGATTATAGATAAAAAAATAAAAAAATACATAACAGCTAGACGGAGCTACGATTAGCTACAGAAGGCCAACAGGAAGTAGAGAAAACACTGTCCAACAGCGACACCAACAGGCCAAGATAAAGATAACATAGACTACATACAACATTACTACATTTACTTACATCAACCAACATCAATCACGGACGAGGAAGAACTGAACAGACAGGGTATTTGAGCACACAGGAGGTAATCAGGGAAATGGAGACAGGTGGGGATCAATAAATTAACAAAACAAGAACAGGAAAAAGACCAAATAAGGAAACCGAAAGTTCATGAACGTAACAATACTTTTTTATCATAATTTTTTTTCCAAGCCATTTTTAGATGTAGTGTTCAAATCCAAAGATTTGGTTTCAGAAACCGTATGAGTAAACAATTTCTTAAAAGTTTATATAGATTTATGCTACGGGGCAGTTGAATGCTTGAATCGGATTGGCTGACGAACGTTCTGAGATGTGCAATTATTTTCTGGGAAAAGCATGGCGAATGTAGTTCCAGGCAGCTCTCCTGTCCGCATTACAGTTCCAATTCACTTTGCATAGCAAAGCTGTAATAACAATTACGCCATTTGCACAAAAAAGGTGTTGTCAGCACTGCCCTGACACATGATATTTCTCACTAGCGAGGAGACCGCATTGTTTAGGTATACAAAGAGGTAGGTTAGCCTAATTCACACAAGCTCTCTCTCTCTTTCTGTCTTTGTGTCTCTGTCTCTCTCGCTCTCTTTCTAATAACTTCATTAATAACTGCATTAGAATGCTATCAATGGCTCAAGACTCCATTAACAGCTTAAAAATGATGTTTTGGAACTGGCAAAAGAGACATTTGGTGAGACGCCTCAGAAGATGTCAAGTGTCTTCTAGCTGTGAGGTGCCCACATTTAAAAAGGACCAGACTTCGGTTTTCACTCAGTAATTATTTATTTTGACCAGTTGAACAGGTACCATTGTATCAGGATTGGGAATAACAGGTGAAAATCCTTTAAACAACAAAAAAATAATAATAATAAATAAAACGGGAAATTTTTCAGAAAACACAGCTCGAGGATTTTACACAAAATAACTTGGATTTTCTTTTACCCTGCTTTTTGCTAGACTTTCCATATAGAACCATACCAATCAAAGCATTTGGTCTTATCGCACGCCGAACAACTGACTGGTGCGCGCATTTTGAAGCCATTAGTTGAACTTGGCGCAAACTTCTAATTTCCCCAATTCAATTCACCTGGTCGAGCATGTCTCCAATCTCCAATACGACGGTCTGACTCTCAACAAGATAGTACCATTTGTCGACCTGAAGTCGGCAGTTTCTCTGGAAGTAGGTCTTGAGGTGGGCTGCAAATACAGCTCCCCAGATCTCAGCTTTCACAAGGATCACCTCTGTGTTCAAGAGGGGTCAGCTTGGCTTTGGATTATAAGAAAATGAAATGGCACTGGGCTTTGCGCAGAGGTCTGGCAGAGTCAGGGATCTGGCGAAGCGAAGTTGGCTTAGGTCAGCATATTCTTCTGACCTTCAGACAAAGCAGCGTTCCACGTGCCTTCTAAGCAGTACCTCACTTTGGCTTCTTGGAAAGCTCTCCTAACCAGAATGGCACCTTTTTGCTTGACAGGACTAACAAGGCAGAGTGGGTCATACAGGCTGGAGACTTTGCTTAACAGCTCCCTTCTAGTGAGTGGATCAGGAGTTTGATTTCTGACTACTTCTCTGAACAGGTTTTGACAAAGATTGCGCATCTTCCTCTTTTTCTTTGTAAAGTTCACTGCAACCATGGCACTAAGTTTGTCATTGTTGATGGTGTGGCAAAGGGCTTTGTTGTCGTCTTCCATCAGCTGCTTTGGCAGGATCATAGTCTTTGCCTCTGTTCTGGGTGTCTCACTCTTGGAGTATTTCCTCCCACTTTGACTAGAGTAGACCCAGGGCTTCATGTAAAATCTCTAGCTTTAAGGATATGCTCAGTTTTGGCTGTGAGGCATTTTAGATGGTCAAGATCATTGTGCGAAGTCAGAATGTCGTCGATGTAGGCATCTTACATGCGTCTCTCTTCTTTGAAGTGACTGAATGAAGGCAAATTTGCACTCTCTCGCATAGCGACTTGGGCTATGAAACCGGCAGGTTTGTCTCCAATGTTTACTCTTGTGATGGCATAATCTTTTATTTCAGTATCTTCACTGTCACGCCACAGGCGTCTGTGTAGGTGGACCTCTTGAACTTCCAGCCAAACTGAGTTATACATCTTGCGAATGTCACCAAGAGCAGCATTGACACCAGTTCGGAACCTCATCAGGACAGCTCTGATTGGGTTCAGAACGTCAGGACTTTTAATGAGGATGTCTTTCAAACTGAGACCTCTGTACTTTTGGCTGCTGTTCCACACTAGTCTGATTGGGGTGGAGACTTGAGTGTGTATTCGGCACAATAAGATGACTTGTGTACCACACTGGCCCGGTCCAATTCTGCAGGACATCTTTGGACAGCTTTATTGCAGCTTTATGATTCACCATCTCATAGACTTGTGCAGTATAGGCCGTCTTCCACTCAGGTTCTTTCAACAACTGCTTCTCAGTTCTAAGAAATGTTGCTTTTACTGCTTCCTTGTCGTTTGAATCTGCTGTTCATGGATACTTGGCATGCCAGTGTGGTTCAGTGCTGTGAGCATCTCCAGTTGTATATGTCAGACCATTTCTCATGATCTCCATCTCCCTTTCTTCCGCGAGCGTCATTTCTTTGCCCCCTGGCTGGCAGTTCCCGCAGCGACACCCTCCACATCTCGGCTAGCAAGCAGCTCCAATTCTTTCCCACCTCCACCCATTCAGAAAGTCTCTGCTATTGTTGGCTGTGCTAGACTGTGCTTCAGGGTGGTCAAGATAGTAGCAGGAAGCTGGGTCTGTTGCAAACTCTTGATACCTGACTGCTGCAGTTCTCATATATCTTGCAAAATGAGTCTTGGACGTGTGGGCCATCAGAATGACTTCCTCGAAGAGATTTGGATGCATGCCCCCAACAGTCTTACAGAGTGGACCATCCCAGAGCACCAGGTTGCCAACAGAGCAAACTTCTTGGGGCACCAGCTGGCCTTCTTGGTGGCTGATTAGAAGCTGGATCTCTCTAGGTCTAATGAGGTCCTTAAGGGGAACATCAGGGAAAATCTCCTGCAGCTTGTTAAATTGAACATGTCTGTGCACTTCTGCAATTTTGTCAAGTGCGTAACAGATCAGTTGGTGAGACTTGAGGGTCCCTCTTAACCCTTTGAAGTTGATTAACACATATATGCGTTTTGAGTCATTTTCTCCTGATAACCCCGAAAATAACTTTAATTACACTCAGTTTTAATCGTACAGATAAGAGCAATACATCAATCGAATCTGTAAAGGGTCTACTTTTTTTGGATACAGACATAACAAAAAACCTTTGTGCACTTATAAAATAAAGATAAAAAACAAGGTGCGCTGTCTGCAGCCTTTGTGTGCGCTGATCTTCATTTACAAACACGTCATTAAAATGAACTGTAACTCTGTGAATACTCAAAGAAGAGACATGATAGAGATATCTATTGAAAGCCTGAAATGTCTACTTTTAAACTAAACAAGTGCTTCCGAAAACAAATATTCTGAGATAAAGTAATCCAAATGAAAACAGCGCGATGTCTGTTTTTCATGTCTCCCTTCATTATATCTAATGTGACCACGCCCCCGCACTTAACGTGCTATTCAGATTCAAACTGAAGCACACAGCTTGAATACGCCCACACAGACGAAAAAGCAGCCAGACTGTTCTTCAAGTTTTTATTTTATTTTAGCGTTTGCTTCGCGATGAGAGGAATAAGACATAATTCACCCCAAAAAGGTGTGATGTGGTTGAGGATTTGAGAAATGGATTTCCTCAGAAAAAAGAATGAAGCACTTTATTCAGCAGAGATCATAAACATGAGTAAGTTTCTTTTTATTTATTTGTACTAGTTTTCACAATAACGTGTAAACATTTTACTAGTTAAGACTTTTTCAAAATACTTTTTCCAAACTATAATTCCTGACTAAATGTATAATCAAGTGAAACATTATGAAGTTTCAATAACAATATACAATACTATACCATTCAAAAGCTTGATGTAAATAATATAAATGTGACAAATAGAGATAACTCTAACAAATGTAAAAACAATGCAGTTCTTTCAATTTATTCCCCCTAAAAAAAACCTGAAAAATATTCTCAGCTCTTTTCAACATTAATAATAATAATGATGATGATGATGATAATAAATGGGGTTTTTTTTGGTAGAAAATAAGATTGTTAAAAGGATTTCTGAAGGATTGTGTGACTAGAGTAAGGATGCCAAAAAATTTGTTTGAAAGTAAGCTTTGATTGTTCCTAATAAACTGTTTAACTGCTCCCCCAAATGGATATTAAATTATGTTGTGGGATAATTAAATATATTCTTAATAAACTACAAACATCAAATTATATAATTTATTTGTTCTCACATTCTTTCTTGTAACTCCTCACTCACAGTGGCACAGCTGAATGAGAGGCCCATTATGCAGCTCATTATGCGGCCCTTTGTCTTCTCAGGTGTAAATCACAATGATATTCATGATAGTTGACGCCTACTTGCATATGACTTTTACCAACAAAAAGTGTCTTAGAAAATTTAAATCAATATATTGTTTTCTGTGAGTGAGTAAACAAGATGATTTTCACATAATTTAGAAATAAAAATTCTAGGCTACAAGCTCCAGTTCTCAACAGTCCCAGGAAATCAATGTTATGTATGTGTTCTATGGCCTTATTCAAGTGATTTAACATTTTTTGTTTTTCACTAACCATGCATAACATTTTTTTTCTCAAAAATACAATCATGTACATGCATGCATTTCACATATTATTATAGCCCAGTTTGTGCTGATTACAGTGATATTAGACTTTACTAATTCAGATATTTATAAGAAACTGAAAAAAGCACAAATATCAGGGCATGACAAAACTTCTCCAGGCCCCAAAAATACCCGACAACCTCGATGGCGTTAGTGGCTTGGTTCCCATAGCGGTTCTCCAAGACTCTGAAGATCTTGTCTGCTGAGGTATAAGTAAACAGGTGTAAATCTTTGGCTACTCTTTCATCGAGGCTATCAAACAGTTGGAATTTCTTAACCTCCATGGACCCAGTTGGTTCACCTTGCTTCTGCAGAGCCTCCCATTCTTTCCTCCATCTGTAGTACTCAAGCTGGCTGCCGGTAAACTTGGACTTGGCCATGTTGCCTTCTTGGCTGTTGGACGGACAAGTGGACAGCAGATAGTTGGTTTCCTCCTGGCCCCCAATTGGAGTCTTCCCCTCTTTGTGGCGGGCTTTTGTGGAGTCTTCACTGGTCACGGCGGTTTTTTACTGTCAATTGTCTTCTAGCTGTGAGGTGCCCACACTTGAAAAGGACCAGACTTCGGATTTCACTCAGTAATTATTTATTTTGACCAGTTGAACAGGTACCAATGTAACATGATCAGGATCGGGAATAACAGGTGAAAAGCTTATACACTATGTATAGAAAAAAAAATTTTTAAATAAAAAGGGAATTTTTCACAAAACAGTTCAAGGATTTTACACAAAATAATTTGGGTTTTCTTTTACCCTGCATTTTGCTAGACTTTCCATTTAGAACCATATCAATGTAAGAATTTGGTCTTATCGGTTTAATATCTCTTAAGCCATGCATTAACAACTACTTTTACTTTTGCAACAATAACATTTAAATACCAAACAAGCAAAGGATCTAAAACAAGAATCCACGTGAGCTTACCAATAGCCCGTCATGATCAAAAGTCCCAGTTCCTCACAGTGAATGCATTTATGCCTCTACCGTCCTCCCTGTCCATCACAATCCAGAAAACTGACTGATGTGCGTATTTTGAAGCCACTAATTGAACAGGGTGCAAACTTCTAATTTCCCCAATTCAATTCACCTGTGTGAGCTGCTGAAGAAAGTATGTGCAGGGGAGGCGGCATGCAAAGAAGGAAATAATGGGTACACAAGAAACAGCCACACCTCCACCGGGTTAACACGACAATCATCACAGGGAGCTTTTTTTATCACTCCGCTTGAAGCATTTCTGATAGCGAGCTTCATTTTGGGTGTATCTAACAGGCAATCTTTAGTCTCTATTAATTTGTGTCACAGAGTGAATTGCCATTGACTGAATTGCTTAGTAACTTTTATAATAGATATTGTTGCTTTATTACATTACATATTATTGTTTAATAAATATTTTATATAAACATTAATAATAGTATTTTCTAATTGGAAATGGTCTGTTAGTGATGGTAGTTTGACTTCAGTGGAGGTTAGACTGTCTTCATGAGTGAGTCAGTAGACTGAAACAAGGATATAAAAAGGAATTATTTTTACCAACAAATGCATTGAACATCATCATCGGAAATCCCCAAAACAGTTAAAAGGATACTATGACAAATCTTGCTTTCCTCACAGTCTAGCTAATAACAAAAACGTACATCCATAAACTATAATGTAAAAAAAAATATATTATAAAATAACTGTTCAACATAAAAGGATGTTTTGTCTCAACAGAAGCAGAGAGAGAGAGCAGCAGAAGGTGCTGAAAGTGGCAAGGTGTCTAATCTGCAGTACCTGCACAGGTTAGTATGACAACTGTTGAAAAACACAGCAGTCATTTCTACTTAACTACTTATTTTGTGATGCCTGACAATAATGTGGTGATATAAATATTCTGTGTGCAGCTACCTGACATATATCAAATTGTGGACTGTGGTGAGGAGGAATGAGAGCATGGCTCATGCTCTGCAAGCTAAACTAAAGGAGCCACAGACTGATGAGAACAAGAGAGGCCCCCGACCACAGGACCTCATACGACTCTATGATATCATCCTGCAGGTTCAGATATCACATATTCTTCATGCATGTAAACATGAGAAGTGTAACTGTTCTTATGGTTTGGTACTTTTTGCGGGGTCTCTGTTTTTGTACAGTTCTAAAAATTTTGTGGTCGCTATTTTGGTACAGTTTGGTATTTAGAAGGATACTATTTACATACTGTTAACTAACACTTGAACGGTTGCTTTTAACGAAAACTTTTTTTCATTACTACATTTTAATTAAAAAAAAGTTTAGTAGAGCCAGACCGACATGTTTTTTGGGGGGGCCGAGACCAATATTAGGGAGTAAAATAAAAGAATGATATCGATATAGCGGCCGATATTCTTTGAAAAGGCTATATTATAGTACAGTATAGTCAAAAGTTTAGAAACTTCCCATTTGTGTTTCCAAACTTTTGACTGGTTTTGTATATAGAATACGGTTTATAGCCTACGTAAAGAAAATATATATAGAAACCATTTTTTTTACAAAGCTAACTCAAATGCTCTTAAAGAGAGATTAATCGATCTGACTAGGGCTGTGATGGTGGACGATTTTTACTACCGTGGTGGTAATGGACCAAATAACTGCGAGTGGCGCAGTGTTGAGATATATATATATATATATATATATATATATATATATATATATATATATATATATATATATATATATATATATCAACACTGCGCCACTCGCAGTTATTTGGTATCTCATAATCTCATAATTCTATATAATTCCACGTCAACTCATAGTTTTGATGCATTCAGTGTGAATCTACAATTTTAATAGACATGAAAATAAAGTCTTTGAATGAGAATGTATGTCCAAACTTTTGGTCTGTACTATATATATATGATTTTGTCACACCAGGGGCGTAGCCATAATTTCAGAAGTGACAGAAATGTCAAATACAATCATTTTATGTATGTAGCCTATATAATAATAATAATAATAATTATTATTATTATTATAATTATTTTTTTTTTTTTTACAAGGAATTGTCTTATTTTTAAATTACTTTTAATTAGCTGTAATAAATCAAATACACTGCTGGACAATAATCAATCATTTGTAATTGATATTTTTTTCCTAATGGCAATTTTATGATTGTTTTATACATTTAATTAGCAATTATTTAAATGTTCTGCACAGAATAAGGTAGAAAATATACTTTATAGTTTCTATACTGTAATAAATGTCAATTAGCACTGCATCATTCATAAATTATTTGTGTTTTTTTTGGGGCTTTTATTCAGTTTAACTGCAGATATAGCCTGGCACATCTATGAGAGCGAGATCGCTTCTCTTTCAGTGTGAAAACGTCTTCATCTCTATTTAACTTTTCCTCTCAGCGAATGATTCTGAGAGAAAATGCGCCACATGTCTGTTTGCTAATGAAACAAACGCTACTTTCATGCATTTGATTATCAGATAAATCTCGCGCTCTTATTTCAAGGTCGCTGTTAATGCTGTGGTTAATTTTAAAAGTTTCCTTCGTATATTCGGTTCATCCGCATTGTTTAAAAACATTTATCATTCAATGGATCTGTCCGTATGATTTAGACACTTACATTTCTGCTCCGTCCATGCAATAAATACAGCTGTCGACGGCTCCGGTAACTGCGTCGGTAAGATGCAGAGAGCCATTGACAAACTACTTCGCGTTAGCATTACTTTCCACGAGTCCTATAGATCACACGTTAGCTGCGCAGAGACGAACGGAGCGCGAGCGCAATCCTGTGACAGTCTCAGGCGGTAAACAGTGGAGCGCGTGAAGGACAGATAAGAGGCACGATTCACGAACACTCTTCAAGGTCTCCATTAATTCGTGCATGTAGTAATTTAATGTGTATACATTTTGAAAGCATTGAATCGCTATAGAAATCGCGTTTCATTCGATTCTTAGCATTTTGAATCGATTACTGTCCAAGATCGGCGATTCACAATTCAAAAATCATGTTTCAAGATCGATGCTTATGAATCGACAGGGTTTGTAATCGATGCATAGAGAAAACGAATGAATCGTTACACCCCTAGTATATGTATATATATATATATATATATATATATATATATATATATATATATATATATATATACATATATATATATATATATATATATATACAGTTTTGTTCAAAATAATAGCAGTACAATGTGACTAACCAGAATAATCAAGGTTTTTCGTATATTTTTTTTATTGCTACGTGGCAAACAAGTTACCAGTAGGTTCAGTAGATTCTCAGAAAACAAATGAGACCCAGCATTCATGATATGCACGCTCTTAAGGCTGTGCAATTGGGCAATTAGTTGAATTAGTTGAAAGGGGTGTGTTCAAAAAAATAGCAGTGTGGCATTCAATCACTGAGGTCATCAATTTTGTGAAGAAACAGGTGTGAATCAGGTGGCCCCTATTTAAGGATGAAGCCAACACTTGTTGAACATGCATTTGAAAGCTGAGGAAAATGGGTCGTTCAAGACATTGTTCAGAACAACAGCGTACTTTGATTAAAAAGTTGATTAGAGAGGGGAAAACCTATAAAGAGGTGCAAAAAATTATAGGCTGTTCAGCTAAAATGATCTCCAATGCCTTAAAATGGAGAGCAAAACCAGAGAGACGTGGAAGAAAACGGAAGACAACCATCAAAATGGATAGAAGAATAACCAGAATGGCAAAGGCTCAGCCAATGATCACCTCCAGGATGATCAAAGACAGTCTGGAGTTACCTGTAAGTACTGTGACAGTTAGAAGATGTCTGTGTGAAGCTAATCTATTTTCAAGAATCCCCCGCAAAGTCCCTCTGTTAAAAAAAAGGCATGTGCAGAAGAGGTTACAATTTGCCAAAGAACACATCAACTGGCCTAAAGACAAATGGAGGAACATTTTGTGGACTGATGAGAGTAAAATTGTTCTTTTTGGGTCCAAGGGCCACAGGCAGTTTGTGAGACGACCCCCAAACTCTGAATTCAAGCCACAGTACACAGTGAAGACAGTGAAGCATGGAGGTGCAAGCATCATGATATGGGCATGTTTCTCCTACTATGGTGTTGGGCCTATTTATCGCATACCAGGGATCATGGATCAGTTTGCATATGTTAAAATACTTGAAGAGGTCATGTTGCCCTATGCTGAAGAGGACATGCCCTTGAAATGGTTGTTTCAACAAGACAATGACCCAAAACACACTAGTAAACGGGCAAAGTCTTGGTTCCAAACCAACAAAATTAATGTTATGGAGTGGCCAGCCCAATCTCCAGACATTAATCCAATTGAGAACTTGTGGGGTGATATCAAAAATGCTGTTTCTGAAGCAAAACCAAGAAATGTGAATGAATTGTGGAATGTTGTTAAAGAATCATGGAGTGGAATAACAGCTGAGAGGTGCCACAAGTTGGTTGACTCCATGCCACACAGATGTCAAGCAGTTTTAAAAAACTGTGGTCATACAACTAAATATTAGTTTAGTGATTCACAGGATTGCTAAATCCCAGAAAAAAAAAATGTTTGTACAAAATAGTTTTGAGTTTGTACAGTCAAAGGTAGACACTGCTATTTTTTTGAACACACCCCTTTCAACTAATTGCCCAATTGCACAGCCTTAAGAGCGTGCATATCATGAATGCTGGGTCTTGTTTGTTTTCTGACAATCTACTGAACCTACTGGTAACTTGTTTGCCACGTAGCAATAAAAAATATACTAAAAACCTTGATTATTCTGGTTAGTCACATTGTACTGCTATTATTTTGAACAATACTGTATATATACATATACTTATATTTATATATATATATATATATATATATATATATATATATATATATATATATATATATATATATATATACTAGTGCTGTCAATCGATTAAAAAAATTTAACTAATTAATCGCACAATTTTTTTTAAATTAATCGCGATTAATCGCAATTAAAAGACTGAAACTTTTTGGATATGTAAATGTAAAATGTAAATAATTAATGTAAACT